>NC_092224.1:64899997-65049997 GCF_036320965.1 Panulirus ornatus
ATGAATATTGTATTGCATGAAGCTTGCACGTATCACTGGTAGAGAGACAAGGATGTTGTCATAATGACGCATCATTACTCATAACTGTTCATGATTACTCATTGTTCATAATTGGGCATGTTTACTCATAATTGCTCATAATTACGCATTATGCAAATAACTGTTCATAATTATGCATGTTTACTCAGTTACGCATGATTACTCATAACTTCATATTTATGCACGTTAACTCATAACTGCTCATAAATGAGCATGTTTACTCATAACTGTTCATAACTAAGCAAGTTTACTCATAACTGCTTAACTGCCCATAGTGAAGCATGTTTACTCATAACTGTTCATAACTATGCATGTTTACTCATAACTGTTCATACGTATGCGTGTTTCCTCATAAATGATCATAATAATGCACGTATATTCATAATCACGCATGATTACTCATAACTGCTCATAATGATGCATGTTTCCTCATAACTGCTCATAATTACTCGTTCTGTTCGTAAGAAGCAAAGCTGTCCCACTTGGAGTATGCATCAAGCTGGCTGTTGTGAACGCACACCACGGGAAGCTTAATGTATCGTCAGCTCACATTACTGGAAGCTTAATGTATCGTCAGCTCACACCACTGGAAGCTTGATGGGTCGTAAGCTCACACCACTGGAAGCTTAGTGGGTCGTAAGCTCACACCACTGGAAGCTTAATTGGTCGTAAGCTCACACCACTGGAAGCTTAGTGGGTCGTAAGCTCACACCACTGGAAGCTTAGTGGGTCGTAAGCTCACACCACTGGAAGCTTAGTGGGTCGTAAGCTCACATTACTGGAAGCTTGATGTGTCGTCAGCTCACACCACTGGAAGCTTAGTGGGTCGTAAGCTCACACCACTGGAAGCTTGATGGGTCGTAAGCTCACACCACTGGAAGCTTAGTGGGTCGTAAGCTCACACCACTGGAAGCTTAAAGGGTCGTAAGCTCACACCACTGGAAGCTTAATGGGTCGTCAGCTCTCACCACTGGAAGCTGAATGGGTCGTCAGCTCTCACCACTGGAAGCTGAATGGGTCGTCAGCTCACACCACTGGAAGCTTAAAGGGTCGTCAGCTCACATTACTGGAAGTTTAATGGGTCGTCAGCTCACACCACTGGAAGCTTAATGGGTCGTCAGCTCACACCACTGGAAGCTTAATGTGTCGTAAGCTCACACCACTGGAAGCTTGATGTGTCATCAGCTCACATTACTGGAAGCTTGATGGAAAGGTCTGTGGGGCCAAGCTGTGGATAGGGAGCAGTGGTTTCAGTGCACTGCACATGACAGCTGGAGAACGTATGCGATAGCGAACACGGCCTAGCTAGCTTCATCTACTGCTGTCGCTACTTCGCTAACGCGGAAACGACGATCAAATATTAGATAAGCTGTGGTCGGATCACCAGTATTATGGTCTGGAAATAGTCAAAGTGTCAGCCACGTTCGGAGGTGATGAGGCTACTCCACAGGAGGGGAAGTCCCCTCAGCACACACACACACACACACACACACACACACACACACACACACACACATCAGAGGTCATATGCCTTCAGCGACCAGTGATGGCAGGTTTCTTATAGCGTATAAGGGTCTTCCCATCTTCACTACACACACTGTGAGGTATGGAGAAGGTGGGGGGTTCCTATCTTCACTACACACTTTACTTCGCAACTAACCCACTGACCACAAAACGCACCTTACTTAAACCGGTGACGGACGGTTCTAGCCTGGAGCAGGACCGGGGCCGACCCGGGTGGAAGGGTCGTATGATACCTTTACGATGGTTGACACCGGCACTTGGAATGATGGCCGGAACCATCGTCCGTTCGTATGCCCTCCGTGTCCAGACGAACGCATCATCATCACTACATTACCACACCAAACTTATCTTCTTGCATAAACCAGACTCACATGCCCTCCGTTTTCTTATATTTTTCCCTCCCCGTGTCTTGTCTATTTTCCTCCTCTCTTTTATAAACACTAACTTCATCTTCTGCTGCAGACCTGCCTGTCCTCACAGGTGGACCTGTTCTTGCCCGGATCCTCTGGCAGAAAGGAGGCATAAAACCTAACCCCAGATCGTAAGTACGGTGGTCAACACTGAACACTGTCATGTGCCAACACAAGCAGCATGTCGCACACCACAAAACTTCCTGAAAGCAACACAATCCCGGTGTAAACACATCGCCTGGAAACAACACAAGCCTGGTGTAAACACACATCACCTGGAAACAACACAAGCCTGGTGTAAACACACATGACCTGGAAACAACACAATCCTGGTGTAAACACACATCACCTGGAAACAACACAAGCCTGGTGTACAGGAAAAACACCACATCAGTAACACAAGCCTGGTATAAACCCCACAACATCTAGAAACAAGTTTAAAAAAAAAAGATTCACTAGCATGGACGTAAGCATAGGAAACACACAACATCCTGCCAGCAAAACAAGCCTTGGCATCAACACAAGTTCTGTGGAAGTCACACATCCTGGCAGCAACACATGCATGATGTAACACACAACAACACCCTGGCAGCAACACAAGCATCGATATAAACCTCGTGAAAAATGCAGAACTTCCTGGCAGTAACACAAAAACCACTTGAAAATCACAGAACATCTGACAGCAACACAAGTCTCCTGCAAAACCCACATCAACTTGGCAGTAAGACAAATGTGGCGTAATAACACGCTGGCATCTACATCACGCAAGATACGCATCAACCTGCCAGTGATTCAAGTATCGCGTATGTGGCGTAAGATAAGCAACATCCCGTCAGCAACACATATCTTGTGTGTATGATCACAACACCCTGGCATCAACATTAGTCACAACAAGAGAGCTAGCTCTCAACACACTCCTCAGGGAGAGACAGTTTTCTATACGGATAACAAGTGAACATTTCATAATCTAATCCGACAAAACCGTAAATATACGTCACCGTAACCGGATCTGGTGTACTTTAAGACTTAAAACCATAATCCTAAGACGCAACCGATCCTACCAAAAGTAAGAAACAACAAACGGAATACAAGATAAATAATCAAGGACAGACGAGGTGACTGGTTATAATAACAACAACACTAACGAGACCATAATATTACTGATCAAGGAGGCCCTGTCGTCCACCCGAAGTGGAGAAATGAGGTGGACTGGTGCACGAGGGTGGGGGCCGCTCCGGCTGGAGGTACTTTATTGGGGTCATGGTTCTCTTGGGGAGGTAGGGCTGGACGGGGCAGAAGTGGGAGGGGTGTGCAAGGAAGAGACAGTGGGGGGAGGGGAGGGGGAGATTGGTCAGTGGAGTGGGAGGGGTGGTGGGATATATAGGGTGGCCATAGTGAAACGTGGAGGTGGGGGGTCACCAAGCAACGTCCACACGACTCTCGCCTCTGGATACAACAGGTTGGCTTGTGGTTACAGACACAACTACGGCCCGGGTATCGCGAGGGAGCCTGACGGAGGCACACACTACAGTGAGCTGTCATGTTACTTCCCCCGACCCCAGTGCGCTGTCTTTCCTTCTGTCTCATGTATATCATGGGAGGCTCGAGAAGCAGCCACTCCGTCTTTATCCTGTGCCTAATACTTGACCAACCAATAAACCCGCTCTTTTGGGCAACTTATTTTCCTCTGGTTCATCTCTGGATGATTCTATATCTGCTCCTCTCCACCTCTCCCCTCCTCCCACTGAATCTATGTCATATCCTATATTTCCCTTAAGCAAAGTCCTCCCAGTATCCCAGGACTTTCCCAGATCCAGGCGTACGGCCAGGATGGCATACCTCCTCAAGACCAACGTGAGTCTGCCTCTGAGCCAGCACCTATCCTCGCTCGTCTCTATCACCAGCTTAAAAACACAAGACTTTTCCTTCCTCTTGGAGGCACACGCCGAAGTGTACCTACCCTAAGAAAGGAGACTCTTCCAACCCTACTCACTATTGCCCAATTGCTCTCCTCTTCTTCCGTTACCAGTGTCGGAACTCCTACATTATCAGACCGAATGTGATTCCCTTCCTCCAGATCACCACTACAGTAATGCAGTGTTAGATCTGCTGGTGATCTTCTCTCCTGGTGTGCCTCACCTCTGGTCCCCCTCTCTCAAGAGATTTTTGGCGAGACACAAGTCGTAGCCTTCGACATCTCCAAAGCATTTGAGGATAGATTGTGCAAAGCATTTGATGATAGATTGTGCCATACGTGTTTACTTTCTAAATCCATTTCTTTGGGTTGTTATGCTTCTTTACAATGGCTGGTCCATTGTGGTGGTGATTAATGAAACGAATCCGCCTCCCACAAAGGTGTTCCTCAGCGTTCTGTTCTGTCACCTTCATTCTCTCTTGTTTCCGTAAATGATCTTTTTCTCCTCTACATCTAACCCTATTCGGCTCAAGTACCGATGATTCTACTTTAAACAACTTAAATCACTTTCTTTCCCCTCCTCTTCCTTAAACTCGTTCTCTTTCTCGCACTGAACATATTACCTATCTTAGTTCGGACCCGTGCAGGGTCTCAGAACGGGGATGCAATAAGCTAATTAAATTCAGCAATGCTAAAACGCAAATTGTCTTCATCTCATTTTCAAAACTCTCTCTCTCTCTCTCTCTCTCTCTCTCTCTCTCTCTCTCTCTCTCTCTCTCTCTCTCTCTCTCTCTTCAATTCGAAAACACCGCAATTCAAACCCGTAGTAACATGAACTTACTTGGCATAACCATATCTTCTACTCTGTCCTGGAAACTTCCCTGAACACCTGTGTATCTGGCATGGTTCATCCTCCACCTCTCTGTTAACGAGAGTGGAATCAGAAGCCGTTCAGTCTCACTCATTCCCCTGGCATCGCCTCTCTTCAACCAACCCTTATCGTACTCTGCGATGCTGCTGCTCACAACACCCTTGATCATAGCTTCTCACTACTTCCAGCAGTTTTCCTCGCACAACGTATATTCTTAAGACCTTCCACAAGGCATCTCTATCAACCTTGTCATTTGCTTTCTCACAGCAGATGGCTGTGAGCAACATTATGAAGCTGTGGACGTAGCATGTGGCTATGGACATATTACGTGGCTGTAGACAGCATGCGGCTGTGGGACACAGCACGTGCATGTGGACACTAAGCATACCCGTAAACACAGCACGTGGCAGAGGTTAAAGTGAATGTAAATGCACACCACTTAAGGCTATGGTCACATCATCTAACGCATTAGGAACACGCAAAGCTGATAACACCTAGTGACAACGTGGACACAGCACTTGCTTACATGTGAATACAACACCATCTAACACGTGGATACAACACCATCTAACACGTGGATACAACACCCGATAACACGTGGATACAACACCTGCTAACACGTGGATACAGCAACTGCTATCATTCTGACACATGATAATTCGTGGTTAAAAAAAAGAAAAAAATATTAACGTGAAGGCAAAGCCCGTGGGTAACACGTACGTGTATACAACACGTGAACACATGATGACCACAATGCTGCCACGTGCGGACTTCAGTATTACAGCGTTGTCACGTGAGGGCCATAATGTTACCACGTAATGACCACATGCAGACCGCAGCGTTACCACGTGCGGACCACAGTGTTGCCGCCACGTGAGGCCCACTGTGTCATTATCCCCTGGGGACCACGGTGTTGCCACGTGAGGCCCACTGTGTCATTATCCCCTGGGGACCACGGTGTTGCCACGTGAGGCCCACTGTGTCATTATCCCCTGGGGACCACGGTGTTGCCACGTGAGGCCCACTGTGTCATCATCCCCTGGGGACCACAGTGTTGCCACGTGAGGCCCACTGTGTCATCATCCCCTGGGGACCACAGTGTTGCCGCCACGTGAGGCCCACTGTGTCATCATCCCCTGGGGACCACAGTGTTGCCACGTGAGGCCCACTGTGTCATCATCCCCTGGGGACCACAGTGTTGCCACGTGAGGCCCACTGTGTCATCATCCCCTGGGGACCACAGTGTTGCCACGTGAGGCCCACTGTGTCATCATCCCCTGGGGACCACAGTGTTGCCACGTGAGGCCCACTGTGTCATCATCCCCTGGGGACCACAGTGTTGCCACGTGAGGCCCACTGTGTCAACACGTGGACAGAGAACGTGGTGGGTGGGTCGGCCAGGGAGGGGTCATGTGTGCCGAGAGAGAGAGAGAGAGAGAGAGAGAGAGAGAGAGAGAGAGAGAGAGAGAGAGAGAGAGAGCCGAGTTTGGTGGCCTCGCTCGGCGAGACACACACACACACACACACACACACACACACACACACTGAGGAGCCACTCGTCAGCAAGTGATGTCTCAGTTCGCTACGCTAATGACAGACTAATGAGCGACGACCAGTCGAACCTTTCCAGCCTAAAGCGTCTGTAAACACACACACACACACACACACACACACACACACACACACACACACACGTCATTGACCTCACAGGTACAATCATGAACAAAAACTCACACTAAATATAACCAACGTCGAGTTCTACAACACAAAATGCTTCCTACTACAACATTTTGTACCGCTGAAGCGCAAGACCTGCAATGATTGCGTTTATGCTGAACTAAATGGCCTCTTCTTGATCCTGGGAAACTAACATATACAGCTTCGCAAAAGCTGCGGTTGGTTGTGCCTGTGCCAGGGTGACTTATCTACTCTGTTGCTCTGCCCTGCATCTCCAAGAGGCTCCCGTAGCTAGCTAGAACTGGCCCTCCTTACACCTCACTCTTTTGGAACCAACTCTCGGCTGTCGCTTCTTCACAGACCATCCGTCTCTTCCCATCCGTAATGTTGCTTCCATCTCTCTGCTCCACAGGTATCATTTCCCCCCCACTGCTCTCCCAAGAGGCTACTGCGTATGTCCCATCCCTAAATAACAGCGGCACAGGACTGGACGCTGCTTCTTAAAGTTTGTGTTTAGAAGCCGGCCACACGAGGACGAGCCGTTATGTTTCTCTTCCAAAGTGAAACTGTGGAACTCACTTCCGTAGCACTGCCATGGATGTCACACACAGGTCGGCTGATAAAACACCTAACTCATGGAAAGGGCAAAGGATTTCTCTGTTGATGTTTTTAACTTCAGCTAGAAAATGAGTGAAAATAAAAAAAAATTGCCATAAAATGGACAATCCCTCGTCAGCATACTGTCCAATTTATCCTAAACTGATGGTTGCTTGAACCAAAATATCAGATGCAGGTTTCATGTGATGTATGTAGCTACCCAGGCCAACCCCCGCCACGCCACACCTACCTCCTCCCTTAACCACATGGCATCCCCCCACTCTCTCATCAACAGTGGACGCCAGACGGTACTTCTGTTGTCATGTTGGGATTCAAATTATATTCATCATTAGCACTCGATGTAGTGGATTGTCTCTATGAAACATGCTGTGCCACATGTATAGAAAAATTATATGTTGAATAAAAGTATATGAACTACTGAAGTGTGATTTCACCTTCATATATATATACATATCATCAGGGGAGACACAAGAGAGAAATAGTCAGTTAATATGTGATTATTACACGAAAGTGCACTTGAGAACTTATTGTGTTTCATTTTCCCCGTGGACTCTTACGAATATATATATATACGCACAAAATCATAAGACACGTGATTTCATAGATGCTGAAAAAACCACAAGGGAATGGAAACACGAGATCCGGAGCGCTTTCGTGTATTACCACATTCTGTAACTGTCCTCTGAAGATGCGTTGAAACACGAAAGCGCTCAGGATCTCGTGTTTCCTTTTCCATGCGTCTTTTCAGTATATATCACAATCCCTCTTATGGGGCTCCTGCTGCCCTGGGTCTGCACTACACTAAGGAGCAGGGAAATGATGGACTCCTATGGAACAAAATAGGTCCATGAGAAGACTGTACTTATTTCCGTCCACTGATGACAGAGCTTGACGAAGGTGACTTTTCACTCGTGGTGTATTTACAATCAAGCAGAGTCCGGTAGCGCTATTCATTGCACACACACACACACACACACACATATATATATATACATATATATAGATATATATATATATATATATATATATATATATATATATATATATATATATATATATATATATATATATATATATATATATCCCTGGGGATAGGGGATTAAGAATACTTCCCACGTATGCCCTGCGTGTCGTAGAAGGCGACTAAAAGGGGAGGGAGCGGGGGGGCTGGAAATCCTCCCCTCTCGTTTTTTTTTTAATTTTCCAAAAGAAGGAACAGAGAAGGGGGCCAGGTGAGGATATTCCCTCAAAGGCCCAGTCCTCTGTTCTTAACGCTACCTCGCTAATGCGGGAAATGGCGAATAGTTTAAAAAAAAAAAAAAAAAATATATATATATATATATATATATATATATATATATATATATATATATATATATATATAATTTTTTTTTTTTCATACTATTCGCCATTTCCCGCATTAGCGAGGTAGCGTTAAGAACAGAGGACTGGGCCTTTGAGGGAATATCCTCACCTGGCCCCCTCTGTTCCTTCTTTTGGAAAATTAAAAAAAAAACGAGAGGGGAGGATTTCCAGCCCCCCCGCTCCCTCCCCTTTTAGTCGCCTTCTACGACACGCAGGGCATACGTGGGAAGTATTCTTAATCCCCTATCCCCAGGGATATATATATATATATATATATATATATATATATATATATATATATATATATATATATATATATATATATATATATTCCGGGTTTAAGGGACTCTGCCTTCATGTGGTTATCCCGCAATCAAGAATATCTTCGGTGAGGTTAGGTTAATCGGAGTACTGTCAATCATTTTATCTATCATTTTTCTTATGTTGAAGGTTTCAGTCAAGGACAAAAGTCCACCATCAAGGCCGGGCCGTAATTGAAATACAGAGAGAGAATTTATGAGACGGAAAAAGAAAAGATAAGGATAAAGTATTTACGAATTTCGGAGTAATTCATGAATCTGTATTTTAAAATGTGCCAGGTGATGGGTTACTGGGAAAGACGTGAGAGGGTAAGAGTTCCGAAGCTTCGACATGTAGGGGAAGAAGCAGGTATCAAAACGGCCCATCCTTCGAGTAGCCGATGTGACGAAGCAACTTGCCGAGTACCGCTGGTGGTGGTGGTTTGGGGGGGGGGGGGGGCACACACACACACACACACACACACACACACACACAAGCAGCCAGCTCTCGGGAAAAGAAACCAAAGTAATACCTATAGAACTTCATTCCAAAGGAGTCCATCCGTTCCTTGCTATTAAATGCAGAGCCTTGGAGCCTACAAGAGCCGCAGGAGGAGGGCTCCTGTGGTTTATATAATCATAAACAGTTGACAACACGTAAACATCCCCACAAATACCAGCTTACTCTCAAATACGTAAACACATGCCCAAATCACTTCTTTTCTCCCCTCGCGTCCAAAATATGTAAACACATCATCACCAGTCTAGGGCCACCAGTGGAGGACTTACCTCGACACAGCACACCCTCGCCTTGCCTCCCACATCTGGTCGCCTGTCGGAACTGCCACCAGGCTGTCATCGCGCCGGATCCACCTCAAAGCTGTCCACAATCCTCGGCCGGTTCGTGTCGGTATCACGCTAAGACGCGGCACGCGGATGTGGAGATCACGCTAAGACGCGGCACGCGGATGTGGAGACAAACGCGCTGGTGAATCGATCACTTCAGGAACGCAGCGATTTGAACGTCTCGTGCCTCGTACCCAGACTAACCGGCTTCCAATACTAGATCATAATGTGTCTTACATCTACAATTTTCTGTCAGATCTCCACGTCAGTGTACGTTTTCTATATTGCGTGCGACTCCTTAGCTATCCTCCCACCGGCTGATGCGCTGGAGGAGGCTCTTGGAGAAGAGGGGCCTTCTGCCTTATGATCCTGTCTCCGTCAATATAAACCGGGAGTTTAAGGACGTGTTACTGTCCTCCCGCAGATAACTTCCTCGTCAGATCATCAGGTCTCTGGTTATCTGTCGTATCAAGTACGTATTCCAATCTATCAATGAACTGCACACGTCAATCGACCTGTTGCACTTACAAGAACGCTCTTTCACCTGTGTGCACTTGGCTAGGAGATTAGTTATATACAAATCTGATAACTCGAAAGATGGTTTTAAAGTGCTGATGACCAGGGAAAATGAAGAGCCTATTAACAAATATTAAACACGAGTGCATTAAAAAGGAAAATTATTATTCGCTCATTCTTTGCAAGTCTAAAAATGACAGACAGAAATGTGAAAGAACATTATTTCATGAACTTTTAAGTGAGGACGCTTCGTAATAAAAAAAAAAAAAAATCTTAAACGTACATTTGTGTTCAAAGCTCACTATGTGGAGGAGACAGACGATCAAACCTTAAGTAGACGTGTATACCATCACACTTACAACTAAGGTCAACCTCAAGCCCTTGAGGTAGTTCTGTGTAGTCCTCGTGGCTTCTGCTGATATTTTTTGTGGTTTTCTTAACTTCGTATCACACAGGTAAACACAAGTTTCCCCTGGGCCTCACACTCCGCTCCACTCTCGTTCACCATGCGGGGCGAAAAGATACACACTTCCTACGTCAACTCCACAGACGTTATGTTCGGGCTGGTAAGTGTAACAACTCGAACAGTCTTATTGCCGTCGTTCCTCACACATCATCATCCCCGCGGAACCTACAGTGAGCAATTACCTCGGTGTGAACCCATGAAGGTGGCGGTACGGCCCATATGTACCACGATGGCGCGTCGTGCGCTTGTGTGTCAACAACGCTTATGCGCACGTCACGTCACTATGGCCGTTACACGTCGTGCGTCGACGTCGAACGACGATATATAAGTGGTAACGTATTGGTCGAGAGGGTGGCAGCTGCTGCACTGACACTGATCTACCACACACACACACACACACCTTCAAAACCTAGCCCGTTTCATGAACACTGTATCGAGTTGGCGTCATGTATTTCAAGGCAAGCGACACTGTTCATCTTTTGTCTAACGTCCATATAGACTAATTCTGTACGTAACAGAGCGTTACCTCCGGCCTTAAGTACAATTCATATTACATATGAATAAAATGTGACCTTACTGTGATCCCATTTGTGTTAACTTTCACTCTGATATTAATCATCTCAACGCTACAGCAACCATGTTTTCGTCTCATGGCTCTGGTACCTGCGAGTTTCACATCTCGATAAAAACAACCAAATGATCCTTCCGTTTCTGTTTGAAGTCCTTTATGTACTTCCAGTAGCATTAACAGGCCATGTATACTATCAAAAAAAAAATTACATTCACATAACGAATGTGTGATGAACATTGAACAATAGCACCTGACTTTATAATTCCCCACTTGAAAGTGACACTTGCTAATACCACTCGCTTTCGAGGGACGTCTTTATCAGTCGAGAAGCCTTCTGAGCTAATAATAATAATAATATCCAATGTACGCTCTA
Source organism: Panulirus ornatus (assembly GCF_036320965.1). Taxonomy (NCBI): domain Eukaryota; kingdom Metazoa; phylum Arthropoda; class Malacostraca; order Decapoda; family Palinuridae; genus Panulirus; species Panulirus ornatus. Next base: position 64,911,488 of record NC_092224.1, read on the forward strand.
CAAACTTCACTATCAAACGACCGCTTAAGAGCAGACTGTATTTTTTTTACACCTCTGAATCGTATTGTACAACACCACAGTTCCACACACACCAGAGAACACCGTACGATGATCGTATATCACGTACGTTCACGAAGAACGTAAGGGATGCGCCGCTCTGAAATACGTCAGCACTGGACGGTAGGAGGAGAGTGGCAACACGGCTGAGCGCGCGCGGGGGCACCAAACACCAAAGACCTGCCAGTAGCTACAGCTGGAGCTAGGCTTGCCTAACTCCCACCACCACTACCACTCTCTCGCCGCCGTTCGACTCTCTTAACATATACCGATCTCAACCCCACTCGGACCGTCGGACACCAGGTCCTGGTCCCAGTGCATCCCAGCAGTCTCTTCCACACACACACACACACACACACACACACACACACACACACATGCATTAACAGAAACATACACACGCACGCTTCTATCTCTCTCTCCCGGACGCGCGTGCCTTTGGAGACGGACCTGGTCGAACACTGGCAATGTGCACAGCGGTTTAGCAAGTCCTCGGAGCCACCCCTTTGGCGGGGCGATCCTGTCCAGCTCATGCTAGGAGGTGGTGGTTGTATAACCCATGCCAGGCGCACCTGCACACCTTCAGATAATATCCAAAGGGGTACTCTGAGGACGTAGGCATTCGTACGGCAAAGAGAACGGTACGGAACGGTACGGTACAGTACGGTACGGTACGGTACGGTACAGTTCTTATATATGATGCCTTGGCTTTGGCCAATGACTTGAGGGTCAGGTCATGGGCCAAACTGTCATATTGAAAATCTAGGCTCAGGGCGTTCAAACACGAAACACTTCTTAGGTTACTACTCCTTGAATTCCCGCTCGACTGCGTCCGTATCCCTGCCAATGATATCTACAGCGCCAGTTTCTAGGGCAGCCACACTAAAGCACATTACTCATGATTCATGTGCAGTAGGTACAGCTTGGCCTGGACCTTACTAGCATCAGTATTCAACAAGCTGCCGGCGGGCCAGGCGGGCCGCCCGCACTCGTCTCTCCTGAATCCCCGAAAGCGATAGTAATTGTATAAGATACTGTAAGTAGCAAGTGGAGGTATAGTGAAAAAAAATAATCGAACTACGGCACATAAAGTACAGGGATTTAACGTAATCATATTAAGTAATGAGATACCATTTCGTACAGTAAGTCTGCATGGATACATTTTTTTTTGTGCAAAGCCTTGGCGACCCAAATAGAAGTTGTCTATTGCCCCAGTTGGCTCTCATTATCTCTCTGATGTATACCCCTGGCAGACTGGGTACCCGTACCTTATCTCCAGTTTCTCTTCTTCAGTCAGTTTTCATTCATTACAAACGCTTTTCTTCCGTAGTTATGCTACATTAAAGGCAAATCAACGAGGGTATCTAGTACGACCACTGGCGAGGCTACGATGTGACCACGACAGTCGTAAAAGCAGAGACTGTGTAACATTATCATGTCGCTTCTTAATGACAAGAAGCCATCGTAACCCACAGCCAAGGTTGGACACGACCATCCGTTACCCTAGCACTGGTATGAACAAGAGGGTAGGACCTCCAGCCCCCCGCTCCCTCCCTTTTTAGTCGCCTTGTACGACACGCAGGGAATACGTGGGAAGTATTCTTTCTCCCCTATCCCCAGGGATATATATATATATATATATATATATATATATATATATATATATATATATATATATATATATATATATATATATCGTGGACTCATAAGAATATATATATATATATATATATATATATATATATATATATATATATATATATATATATACTTGAGAGTCAGACGATACTTGTGCATTATGTCAAGTTAATTACAGTGTCCACTGCTCAGGCCAGCGGCAGTTAACTGTTCACCTCACACGGAGGAAAGTCCAGCTGGCAGAGGTTAAGGTCACGTCGTTGTCAGTTTCCGTTGCTCGAGCGGGAGGTCATCCTTGACCCCCCGGCCACCCCAGGTGTAAACCAACGGCGTCAACACAGTTCTGCAAGTGTGTGTGTGTGTGTGTGTGTGTGTGTGTGTGTCGCAGGGGGAAGCGTGGCCTGGTTCCTTCCTCCCCGTAAGGCTAGGTGGTGGGCGGGCGGGCGCGGGTCTATAGCGCCAGCCGCCCCTGGTCCTTGGTGTCTTTCAGCTGCCCTAACCCGCCCGACCACAGAAAACGGAACAGTAAATGTAGATCATATCTTATTTTTTTTTCTTCGTTTTCCCTTCAGTACGAAGGCCCGCCCGTGCCATACGCAGACCTGGCCAATCGAAAACTTAAGAAAGACATTTCTAACATACACACATAATGGTACACAGTTTTTTCTTCAAATGATTTACGCGGATTTTTACGTGTGATAAAACCTTCTGCGATAAGGTAGAGCGGCTGTGCATGTATAAATAATGCAGATTAAACTGTGAATGCCATTTGCATGTCTAGCCTACTCCCTCGCCCGGCACACACAACCTGCATCGTAAGCTCCTTTGATGATAGGTGTCAAAAAGTTTATTCGCACGGGAGACTGACCTTGACTTATAAGGGGTGGAAGACACTCTTGCAGGGTATATAAGTGGTCACAATCCTTTCACCGCAGATTAATATATATACATATATATGTATTATATATATATTCCCACCTGTGGCACAAGGGTCCCGGGTTCGATCCTGGCTGTTGGAGGTTTGTATGTTCTATGAAGGTGCGCGTTCATATGCACATTATTCGTATGTGTGTGTATATATATATATATATATATATATATATATATATATATATATATATATATATATATATATTCTGACGTCAGACAGCTATAGTGTGAGCATTACTCAACCGTCTGCAGTTTGTGCCTAGGTTAAAATAAAAAAAAATATTTTAAACACGTCAAGTCTCGGCTCCGTCATGGCTGGAAGGCCAACACACACACACACACACACACACACACACACACACACACGACGCAACACACTGCACAACGCTGGTTCTGGATAACAAATCGAGTCCATCAGTGTTTCATTTTTGGTTCGAAGACAAGAAGAACGTTTCAACCTTCGTCCAAGGCCAGTTGGTTATCTTGGCTTCGTTGTCTACCATCTGCCAACGGTCAAACACGATCTCAATGGACGTGTGGTCCCCTCACTCGTCAATGACGATATGTTTCCCCACCACGTACAATGTAACTGTTCCTAGTAAGAGCCCAATGTCAGCGGTACGAGAAGGCAAGGCTCTTCAGCAAGCTGGCAAAAGAAGCCTGAGACATACTTTCCGTAGTTAAATACAAATACGTCAATACGACAGGCCCTGATAAGTTCTACCCGAGACCAATGAATGAGGCGAAAACTGAGACAGTTAAAACCCTTGACGAACCATTTTGCCACGGGATCCGTACCAGATGAATGAAACTTTACCAACGTAACATCCATGTGAAAAACAGGTTATGTATCACTCCATGGAAACTATCTTTCTATCATCTTACCGTCAGTGGTTGGAAAACTTGTGGAAACTATCGTTCGAGAACGGAATTGAAAACCATTTAGAGGACCATCAATTAAACCAAAGAGTCTCCAACATGGATTTCGACAAAATCGCTCACGTCTGGCAAATCTGTTTGCTTCCTTTTATGATACAACCAACATGTATGACGAAAGTAAAGCAGTTGATGTCATCTTTATATATTTTCAAAAAGCTTTCCATACGGTTAAGCATCAAAGGTTCCTAGCAAAAATTGTTACATGGCATTGGTGAAATTGTACTTCAATGGATGGGAAATTGGTTAAGTGGCCGAAAACAATTACCAGTGATTGCTGGTCAAGCCTCAGAATGGTTAGACGTAACAAGTGGCGTGCCTCAAGGATCAGTCTTGGGACCGGTTCCTTTTCTCATATGTTATACTGATAGTGACAACGGGCTGCACTGCAAGACATCTAAATACGCTGATGATACACAGACCTGGGAAATAAACCTACAAATGATCTTGAAACGTCTACATCTTCAAAATGACATGGAGAAACTGATGGACAGAGCTCATAGGTGGCAAATGAAACTTTAATACCGATAAGTACAACGTGTTAGACGTCGGCAGCAAAATCGAAAGGGCAAGCTACAGTATGAATTCTGTAAACGAAGAAAAACACTTGGGTGCAATAATCTCTGGTGACCTACTCGGCGAGCAGTGCACAGAAGCAGTGAAAAAAGCAAATATTCTTGGATTCATAGGTCGGGCCTTCCAATCCAAGTGCAGGGAAGTCATCTTTACTCTCTACAACTCCCTGGTTCGTCCACATCTTGAATCCTGTGTTCAGTTTTGGTCCCTTAAAAAAAAAAAAAGAAAAAAAAAAGGCATAGAAAGGAGGGAGTACAACTACGAGGATGATTCCCGGATAGAGAAATCAATCCTACCAGAGCAGATTAAAGGACCCGAGTCTATCAAGCTTAGAAAAGAGAAGGTTGAGAGGTGATCGAATACAAGTATTCAAAATGAGAAGGTTGAGAGGTGATCGAATACAAGTATTCAAAATGATCAATGGCTTTGATCGTCTCTAATCTTTTAAGTTACCTAAGCACTGATGAATCCGATCTTACTCGTGGGCAAACGTTGTAACCTCGAGTGAGGCGAAGGACTTTTTACCTCCAGCAGGATCGTCAACACATGGAGCGCTCTGCCTCTTGGGACAGACTTGGTAAATATGACGCGTCAACTTCACGGACTTACAATATTCCCGCCTCCTGAGCCACAGTGACAGTTTGCAGGTTATCCTCTCTGAACCATCTACATACCTGACAACTTTTACCACACTAGTCTGCGAATTTCTCATGTCCTCCACTATCATAAACAACCTCGAAGTGACCTAATGGCCTGGTGCTGTCTGAGGTCCATTGTCATAACTTGGCAAAGACTGCGAGGATCTAACAAGTTGTCTTCGTTAAAGGAGAGATGACTACTATTCGTGATCACCAACATATGAACATGATTAACGACCGAGTACGTGCGCTGCGTCCTAGGATCAATCCTCCACCTGTAACCTGATATCTCTGTAGTCAGTAGTGGCGACAGATATACGTGGCTTTATCTTGCAGCCACCTGGTGGCCCCCCATCTTGGTGTCCATTATCATGAGGCACAGTGTGACGCAGAATCATGAGTTTTCCCTCAGTAGCACCAGTGTAACCACACATCCGTGGTGAAGGTGAATCATTTTTTGGTACTGGAGGATCCAGTTCATGAGGCGCACTAGTCAGCTGGGTATAGAAGCCAGCTGACGCCACTCGTGATGACCAGCTGGGTACAGAAGGCAGCTAACGCCACCCTGACCAGCTGGGTACAGAAGCCAGCTGACGCCACCCCTGACACTGGGTACAGAAGCCAGCTGACGCCACCCTGACCAGCTGGGTACAGAAGCTAGCTGACGCCAACCCTGACACTGGGTACAGAGGCCAGCTGACCCCAACCCTGACACTGGGTACAGAGGCCAGCTGACGCCAACCGTGACACTGGGTACAGAAGCCAACTGACCAGCTGGGTATATAGGCCAGCTGACGCCACCCCTGACACTGGGTACAGAGGCCAGCTGACGCCAACCGTGACACTGGGTACAGAGGCCAGCTGACCAGCTGGGTATATAGGCCAGCTGACGCCACCCCTGACACTTGGGTACAAGAGACGAGCTTGCGCCATCCAAAGCAATGTTTACACTCTGACGCCAAGGAAGGAAAATTTCAACTTCAACCCAACACATGACATTATCATCCCCCCTCTTTATCATCCCCCACCCACTGCATAACTGTACTGTCCTTCAGCAGTACAGTGACCCCAACTCGTTGTCAATGCCACTGGCGAATGCTTTTTTTTCAGCGAAGTTACATCTAAATCATGGCATCTGGATGGAGATATGATGTCCAAGGCTGTGAGAACAAATCCATGTTTTAATACGTCTTTGATGTGGCCTAAATATGATCCAGGGTGGCCTGATGGAGGACGCGAAAACGTTGCAACGAACGACTCTCATATTATGGCACGAGACTGTAAACAACGACCTCTGACGTCGAGAGGATGGCGGAAATTACGAATAAAAGAAAGTAAAAAAAAAAAAATGGGGAGGTAACGACCACAGAAAACGGAGGAAGAAAATAAAACTAGGGCACACACGACAGAAAACGGATGTGGGGGACACGGGACGGCGACGACGACAGAAATCAAACGTATACGTTCTGACGTGGCACCGGGGAACGGACGGCCTGACAAGCGACCTATAATCACCTCCCTAATTAACGGGATGACCTAAACTCCGCCATGCCTCGTCCTACGTACGCTATGTTGTGTGATGGTCGCTGGCTGCCACCTCATACAAGCGTATTGCAGAACGTATAGAAAATGATGAACAGGTAAAATTAAAGCCGGAACTCCTCTCTCTCTCTCTCTCTCTCTCTCTCTCTCTCTCTCTCTCTCTCTCTCTCTCTCTCTCACAGTTTAGTCCTGGGTGTCGTGATCAGGTATCAGGCCTAGGTATCAGGCTTAGGTATCAAGTCTAGGTATCAGGCATCAGGCAGTAGGTATCAGTCATCAGGTCTAGGTGACCGAAGGGAGCGCTACACACATCCTTCTCATTCGCCGAGTGGAGGGACGGGTTTGGAGGGACGGAGGGCTTTTTGTCGTGTGTGTGTGTGTGTGTGTGTGTGTGTGTGTGTGTGTGTGTGTGAGAGAGAGAGAGAGAGAGAGAGAGAGAGAGAGAGAGAGAGAGAGAGAGAAGAGAGTTCATTGGAGGGTTCTTTGGAGAGCTGTGGTGTCGAGGGAGGAGAGTTGATGACGGACTGTCCACATCCTGCGCAGAGGAACACACGACCACCGTCACTCGGTGCCACAGCGCAGGACCAGCAGCGCGGCCGGCCGCTGACACAACACTTGAGTTGGGGGGAGGAGGAGGAGGAGAAAAACGTTCAGTTTGATCATATGGATCGATCCTGACACAACACTTGAGTGGGGGGAGAAAAAACGTTCAGTTTGATCATATGGATCGATCCTGACACAACACTTGAGTGGGGGGGAGAAAAAACGTTCAAGTTTGATCATATGGATCGATCCTGACACAACACTTGAGTGGGGGAGAAAAAACGTTCAGTTTGATCATATGGATCGATCCTGACACAACACTTGAGTAGGGGGGAGAAAAAAACGTTCAGTTTGATCATATGGATCGATCCTGACACAACACTTGAGTTGGGGGGAGAAAAAACGTTCAAGTTTGATCATATGGATCGATCCTGACACAACGCTTGAGTAGGGGGGAGAAAAAACGTTCAGTTTGATCATATGGATCGATCCTGACACAACGCTTGAGTGGGGGGAAGGAGAGGGGTAAGGGAGGAGGGGATGGGAAGGGGGATTGCTGAGTTTGCTGGTACCATTCCCAGGTGACGTCGTCTACACCATCCTGGGGGAAAAATTGAAGACTACAAGCCTTAAAGGTGTTCAAGGATGGAGAAAGTCTCGCTGTTGAAGTTTTCTGAATAAACACACATCTTGATCTGGTTCTGACGGTGTCCAACCTCTCTCTCTCTCTCTCTCTCTCTCTCTCTCTCTCTCTCTCTCTCTCTCTCTCTCTCTCTCTCTCTCTCTCCATATCCTTGTCTCTATCCTAGCCAGCGTACTTCCCGGGTCCCACTCCCCTCCTAAGAGCGACCTCTGGCCCCCAAGGTGTAAGGTCAGGGTCTCCGTCCCACAGCTGGGTAAGGCAGGCAAACAAGGACCCCTGGCTGTCTGCTGCTCAGCTGGTGTGGTCAAAACTGGTGTTATGCCGTCCACACATACCTGGCCACAAGGATGGTCCATACACACCTGGCCACTATGATGGTCCACATATACCTGGCCACTATGATGGTCCACATATACCTGGCCACTATGATGGTCCACATATACCTGGCCACAAGGATGGTCCATACACACCTGGCCACTATGATGGTCCACATATACCTGGCCACTATGATGGTCCATACATATTGGCCACTATGATGGTCCCTACATCCCTGGCCACTATGATGGTCCATAAATACTGGCCACTATGATGGTCAAAACATACCTGGCCACTAGGATGGTCCATACATCCCTGGCCATCATGATGGTCCAAACATACCGGGCCACTAGGATGGTCCATAAATACTGGCCACTATGATGGTCCAAACATACCTGGCCACTAGGATGGTCCATACGCACCTGGCCACTATGATGGTCCACATATACCTGGCCACTATGATGGTCCATACATCCCTGGCCATCATGATGGTCCATACATCCCTGGCCACTATGATGGTCCATACATCCCTGGCCACTATGATGGTCCATACATCCCTGGCCAAGAACTGCACGACCCTTGAGCAAGGACCGCACGACCCTTGACCTCAGCGATGATACGACCCTTAGGCATGTTGACCTGGCCTTGGACCTTGAATTTTAAGGATCCAGTCAAAGGCCACCATGGATGGCACCGTCGTGCTCAAGGGCTGCACCGTCGTGCTCAAGGGCTGCACCGTCGTGTTTGAGGGTCATGACATCTTCCTCAAGCCACAGCACTGTGGACAAGGGGGTAAATAACTGACGCCATTTTTGCCCACCCGGATGATTTGGCCATCAGAGCCAAGAGGGCAATTACTGTGAGACATTAGGAGTCGAAAACGACATCTGGGAATCACCCAAGATGTTAGGGAATCACCCAAGATGTTAGGGAATCACCCAAGATGTTAGGGAATCACCCAGGATGTTAGGGAATCACCCAAGATGTTAGGGAATCACCCAAGATGTTAGGGAATCATCCAAGATGTTAGGGAATCACCCAAGATGTTAGGGAATCACCCAAGATGTTAGGGAATCACCCAGGATGTTAGGGAATCACCCAAGATGTTAGGGAATCACCCAAGATGTTAGGGAATCACCCAGGATGTTAGGGAATCACCCAAGATGTTAGGGAATCACCCAAGATGTTAGGGAATCATCCAAGATGTTAGGGAATCACCCAAGATGTTAGGGAATCACCCAGGATGTTAGGGAATCACCCAGGATGTTAGGGAATCACCCAGGATGTTAGGGAATCACCCAAGATGTTAGGGAATCACCCAAGATGTTAGGGAATCATCCAAGATGTTAGGGAATCACCCAGGATGTTAGGGAATCATCCAGGATGTTAGGGAATCACCCAGGATGTTAGGGAATCACCCAGGATGTTAGGGAATCATCCAGGATGTTAGGGAATCACCCAGGATGTTAGGGAATCACCCAGGATGTTAGGGAATCACCCAAGATGTTAGGGAATCACCCAGGATGTTAGGGAATCACCCAGGATGTTAGGGAATCATCCAGGATGTTAGGGAATCACCCAGGATGTTAGGGAATCACCCAGGATGTTAGGGAATCATCCAGGATGTTAGGGAATCACCCAGGATGTTAGGGAATCACCCAGGATGTTAGGGAATCACCCAGGATGTTAGGGAATCATCCAGGATGTTAGGGAATCACCCAGGATGTTAGGGAATCACCCAAGATGTTAGGGAATCACCCAGGATGTTAGGGAATCACCCAGGATGTTAGGGAATCATCCAGGATGTTAGGGAATCACCCAGGATGTTAGGGAATCACCCAGGATGTTAGGGAATCATCCAGGATGTTAGGGAATCACCCAGGATGTTAGGGAATCACCCAGGATGTTAGGGAATCATCCAGGATGTTAGGGAATCACCCAGGATGTTAGGGAATCACCCAGGATGTTAGGGAATCACCCAAGATGTTAGGGAATCACCCAGGATGTTAGGGAATCACCCAGGATGTTAGGGAATCACCCAGGATGTTAGGGAATCATCCAGGATGTTAGGGAATCATCCAGGATGTTAGGGAATCACCCAAGATGTTAGGGAATCACCCAGGATGTTAGGGAATCACCCAGGATGTTAGGGAATCACCCAGGATGTTAGGGAATCACCCAGGATGTTAGGGAATCACCCAAGATGTTAGGGAATCACCCAAGATGTTAGGGAATCACCCAAGATGTTAGGGAATCACCCAGGATGTTAGGGAATCACCCAGGATGTTAGGGAATCACCCAGGATGTTAGGGAATCACCCAGGATGTTAGGGAATCACCCAAGATGTTAGGGAATCACCCAGGATGTTAGGGAATCACCCAAGATGTTAGGGAATCACCCAAGATGTTAGGGAATCACCACAAACGAACAGATACTGTTCCCAGTGTGTCTTGGGAACCACCATGAAGAACGAATGAACAGTGATGAACAATGATCAGTAACCCGTAGTGACTAGAGAACAAACTATACACGTCTTTCAGTCATAAATGTTCTATACTTAGAACTGACATAACTCTATAACAAGTACACCAAGTATGGTAACCAGGGATCACTCAAGTGTTTAAACTCGTACCATAAACGTTCCTTTACCACATATGATGTGCTACCCTACTGAGGCACAGACGAAGGGTCTTGTGTCCACGTGTGCCACAGACGATGGGTCTTGCTTCCAGGTGTGCCACAGACGATGGGTCTTGCGTCTAGGTGTGCCACAGACGATGGGCCTTGTGTCCGGGTGAGCCTGTGTCCAGGTGTGCCACAGACGATGGGCCTTGGGTCCAGGTGTGCCACAGACGATGGGTCTTGCGTCTAGGTGTGCCACAGACGATGGGTCTTGTGTCCAGGTGTGCCACAGAGGAAGGGTCTTGTGTCCAGGTGTGCCACAGAGGAAGGGTCTTGTGTCCAGGTGTGCCACAGACGATGGGTCTTGTGTCCAGGTGTGCCATAGAGATGGGTCTTGTGTCCAGGTGTGCCACAGAGGATGGGTCTTGTGTCCAGGTGTGCCATAGAGATGGGTCTTGCGTCCAGGTGTGCCACAGACGATGGGTCTTGTGTCCAGGTGTGCCACAGACGATGGGTCTTGTGTCCAGGTGTGCCATAGAGATGGGTCTTGTGTCCAGGTGTGCCACAGACGATGGGTCTTGTGTCCAGGTGTGCCACAGACGATGGGTCTTGTGTCCAGGTGTGCCACAGAGGAAGGGTCTTGTGTCCAGGTGTGCCACAGAGGAAGGGTCTTGCGTCCAGGTGTGCCACAGACGATGGGTCTTGCGTCCAGGTGTGCCACAGACGATGGGTCTTGTGTCCAGGTGTGCCACAGAGGAAGGGTCTTGTGTCCAGGTGTGCCACAGAGGAAGGGTCTTGTGTCCAGGTGTGCCACAGACGATGGGTCTTGCGTCCAGGTGTGCCACAGACGATGGGTCTTGTGTCCAGGTGTGCCACAGACGATGGGTCTTGTGTCCAGGTGTGCCACAGAGGAAGGGTCTTGTGTCCAGGTGTGCCACAGAGGAAGGGTCTTGTGTCCAGGTGTGCCACAGAGGAAGGGTCTTGTGTCCAGGTGTGCCACAGACGATGGGTCTTGCGTCCAGGTGTGCCACAGACGATGGGTCTTGTGTCCAGGTGTGCCACAGAGGAAGGGTCTTGTGTCTAGGTGTGCCACAGACGATGGATCTTGTGTCCAGGTGTGCCAGAGACGATGGGTCTTGTGTCCAGGTGTGCCACAGACGATGGGTCTTGTGTCCAGGTGTGCCACAGACGATGGATCTTGTGTCCAGGTGTGCCACAGACGATGGGTCTTGTGTCCAGGTGTGCCACAGACGTAGGGAGTCGTCTTCAGGTCAGACAGTCTCCTTCGGAACAGTAACTTGAGGGAGAGTCGACCAGAGCTCCTCTGTGGCCATGGTCAACGGGATTACCTACCCGGCGTGGGTGGTGACCTGACCTGACCTGACCTGGGAATTTCAGGGCATCACCGTCATTGAGAGGTCGGGCAACTGCCGCACTTCCCATCACCTAATGACGGCTCTAACAATTCTGGTCAGCCAGCCAACCAACTGGGTGTGTGGCCAGCCAGCCAGCCAACTGGGGGTGTGGCCAGCCAGCTGGGGGTGTGGCCAGCCAGCTGGGGTGTGGCCAGCCAGGTAGGGTACAGAGAACCGTTCCTGAATTATAGTGGGAGATCCTGGTTACGAGGGTGTTACGCTGGCCAGCACGAAGGCCGAGAAGCCATAGGACCAGGGCAGGAGCCACGCCCGCGTGGGTGCGTCACTGGTGGACGTCTGGCCCGCAGGGGGGGTGATCAGGATACACACACACACCCACACCTACACCTACACCCACACCCACACCCACACCCACACACAAGAAAGGATCTCCTTAATGGTGGACACATACGGCTTGCCTCCTGATGTGGCATACACTGAGGTAAATACCAGTGGCACGACAAATATATATATATATATATATATATATATATATATATATATATATATATATATATATATATATATATATATATATATTTTTTTTTTTTCATACTATTCGCCATTTCCCGCATTAGCGAGGTAGCGCTAAGAACAGAGGACTGGGCCTTTGAGGGAATATCCTCACCTGGCCCCCTTCTCTGTTCCTTCTTTTGGAAAAAAAAAAAAAAAAAAAAAAAAACGAGAGGGGAGGATTTCCAGCCCCCCGCTCCCTTCCCTTTTAGTCGCCTTCTACGACACGCAGGGAATACGTGGGAAGTATTCTTTCTCCCCTATCCCCAGGGATATATATATATATATATATATATATATATATATATATATATATATATATATATATATGGTACGACACTTAGTCATCAGTGGAACAGAACACACACAACTATATGAACTGGCTCGCCTTTATCCATTCCCGGCGCCACCTCACCCCACAGGAAACAGCATCGCCACCCCCTGCGTCGGACAGGTAGCGCCAGGAAACATGCGAAGAAAGGCCACATCCGCCCACATCCATTCTCTAGCTGTCATTGTATAATAAACCGAAACCACAGCTCCCTCTCCACACCCCGTCTGTCAGCGTCTGTGGAGGCAAAGCCGGGCACAAGATGTCCGGGGGTAGAGTGGTCCCAACGGTGCTCCAAGAGAGTGCCAATCATGGATGTGTTGGAGATGAATTACCTGAGAGAGAGAGAGAGAGAGAGAGAGAGAGAGAGAGAGAGAGAGAGAGAGAGAGAGAGAGAGAGAGAGGCGCGCGCGCGTGGCAGGAGGGAGTGAGTACGGGTAAGGTGAGCAGGTTGTGTTCACAGAGCATGGACGTATGTACACACGAGAGCAGAACCATGCGAGTATGTTCACTCGTAAACATACCAATGCTGACGTGCATCATTCTTTCCATTTCCGAGCGACTACGCGCGCGCGTGCTTGAGTTCAAAGGACGGGAGTCTACCATAGCCAAGATCACATGATGGCCGAGCCTGCCTTTGACCTGACCACTATGGGCAGAGGGTCGAAGACTAGGCCACCAGAGCCAAGGGTCAAGACTGCCCTTGCTCCTAAGGATCGTCTCATCTCGTCCCGTAGCGTCTCACTTGAGGGGTGTTGGCACAACACATCCTGTTCCGTGTTGACCTCCTTTTCTTCCCAGTCTTCTGGACCAATTATGATGTGTTCGTTCCTTCGGCGAGAGGTTGCCCCTGAGAGCTTTATACCAGATAGTTCTGCATGATCTTTAGCAACGTCTGCAATGATTTACCTTCCATACCTCACCTCCTCCAACATCTATCTCACACAACTGTATTCACTTATTCCCTTATCATCATCAAAAACAGCTCTTTTCTTTTGCTTATTTTTTCGTCTTATGTTTTCTTCGTATCAAACGCTAGAGCACTCTTGGCAATGGTGACGTGATCTACTGAACCATTCCACGTTCCTACATCTCATTTCCCTTTCTTACCACTGGCACGCATCGACCGACTTCTTCATTACTTACTTCAAACCATCTCTTGCAAAACCCTTTCTATACTCAACCACTACAGTTCAATTATCCCGGCCTATATACCAAGAGATATCCAGTACGTCCTGATGTCTTCCCTACTACCAATACAGTCTGACATGAACACAGATCTACTTTCTTGAACACCATATATGTATGTACAATTCCACCTCGAGTGCCCTAGTGATAGCCACTTTTTTTTTTCCCCCAGTGAAGTCTTAATCTAAGTGGACGTGACAACTATACTGGGTAATGATCCGTCAAAGCCCGTCTCATGATGTGGTAACGCGGGAGACAGACTGGAAAAAAAAAACCCACACTCTAAGATGTAAACCTCGAGGTGCCATCTCCTCCATGGTGGAGGGTCACACTAAACCTTCTCAAGACTTGAACCTCGATGTCCCACCTGGTTCATGTTGCGTCCCACATGCCACTCACCTCCTACCATAGAGACAACATCTCCAGCACACAGCACTGCTACTGTAGGCACGTCTTGCACCGTCCTAACTACCCTCGCGCTATTTCCAACAAATAATATTCCAATGGTCGCCATAACTTCTTTCTTTTTTTGAGAAGATTGTAGAATAATTTGTACCATTACGCAGGCGGAATAAACTGCAATTTGTTCATTAACTCCCTGAACACGACGGTATACGACCCCATGAGCGCGATGGCACGACCATTTGGGTATGAGGACATGACCTTGGACTCTAAAGGCCCAGATGAGAGGCAACACCATCAAAACCTAAGGGCCGTGTCGACGTGTTCGAAGGGTCGTACCGCCACGTTCAAGGGTCGTACAGACCTCTTCCGAGGGTCATACCATCCTCCTCAAGGGTCGTACCGACCTCTTCCGAGGGTCATACCATCCTGCTCAAGGGTCGTACCGACCTCTTCCGAGGGTCATACCGTCCTGCTCGAGGGTCGTATCGACGCGTTGAAGACCTACATATTTCCAGATCCCTTCCTCCTCCTTATCAATACTGAGGACGGCCCATACTACTGTGGTAGGGCCGGTCCCATCACACACACACACACACACACACACACACACACACACACACACACACACACTTGCAGAAAAAGAAGAGTGAACATCTCTCTGCAATTTCCCATTCATGGTAGGCTGTTCCTGAAGGAGACCAGCGATAGCCAGCTTAACTTCCCCGACATGATCTTTATATTCAGGTTTGGTCATATTTTTTTTTATTTTATTCAGTCACTTGCCACTCGTCCCTCCACGTCTCATATCTTCCCACTGCCGGAGTTTCCTCATCCTAGCCCACACCTGCGCCTGACACTCTCTCAAGTTTCTCTATTTTTCCTTGATCTTTTTGGTTGAAATTAACTGTGTGCTACGGTGAGAGAGAGAGAGAGAGAGTTACGATCGTGGTGCTCGCCTCTAAACCTTCAACATATGTACCATGTCTTTACCTTATACAATCATATATATATATATATATATATATATATATATATATATATATATATATATAAACCATACATACACACCAGCTAAAGGTAGCTCCCATGTATCGGCCAGCCCTGAAGGGAGGATGAGCAGCTGGAATAGCTGTGGACAGAGTGTCGCGCTCGGGATTCGAACGCGGGCAGGCCTAGTGCGTGAATCATGATGGTGTGGGACGCTAACCACGACGCCACGGACGCTCGGGTGTGTGGCTGGGTGGGGTTCACACTACTACAAGGCGTCATGCTGATCACATACACTCTCTAGGGCAGAGGTTCCAAAACGTTTCACTACTCTATTCCTGACGTGGGACACTTTTGAAATCCCTTGAGGGCCAACCCACTTCACTTTTCCACCAAGTAACCTACAAAAAAATAATGATGAAAGATTGACACGGTTCTAATCAGGGGAGGAGAATATTCTTCTGTTGACTACACACTTTATAATCCACCCCCTTGCCTTGCTGTCCCGAAATAACACGATAAAAGACGTTTCTATAAGCAAAGATATTTCCTCACTACGAGTTAAACTCGCGACGTTTGTCTTCGTTCGTTCACATACAGAACTCTCGTAACGTGAGGGGGGTGAGAGAGATAGAGAGAGAGAGAGAGAGAGAGAGAGAGAGAGAGAGAGAGAGAGAGAGAGAGAGAGAGAGAGAGAGAGACTAGTTCATTTTCCTATCAACAGATGGCAGGCAGCACACGGTTTGTTTACATCATGCCAGCTGACTGGCTGGTCAGAATGACTACCTGGAAGACGGTGACGATTTTTTTTTTTTTTTTTTTTTTTTGTTTCGTTTTCGACCTGTATTTCCGTCCATTGTGGCGGCGGATTAAGGAGCTGCAGGATATGATGGGGAGGGTGTGGCAGGATATGAGGGGGAGGGTGAGGCAGGATATGAGGGGAAGGGTGAGGCAGGATATGAGGGGGAGGGTGTGGCAGGATATGAGGGGGAGGGTTGGCAGGATATGAGGGGGAGGTGAGGCAGGATATGAGGGGAAGGGTGTAGCACGATGTGAGGGGGAGGGTGTGGCAGGATATGAGGGGGAGGGTGTAGCACGATATGAGGGGGAGGGTGTAGCACGATATGAGGGGGAGGGTGTTGCACGATATGAGGGGGAGGGTGTGGCAGGATATGAGGGGGAGGGTGTGGCAGGATATGAGGGGGAGGGTGTGGCAGGATATGAGGGGGAGGGTGTAGCAGATATGAGGGAGAGGGTGGTGGCAGGATATGAGGGGAAGGGTGTGGCAGGATATGAGGGGGAGGGTGTGGCAGGATATGAGGGGAAGGGTGTGGCAGGATATGAGGGGGAGGGTGTGGCAGGATATGAGGGGAAGGGTGTGGCAGGATATGAGGGGGAGGGTGTGGCAGGATATGAGGGGGAGGGTGTGGCAGGATATGAGGGGGAGGGTGAGGCAGGATATGAGGGGGAGGGTTGTGGCAGGATATGGGGGAGGGTGTGGCAGGATATGAGTGGGGAGGGTGAGGCAGGATATGAGGGGGAGGGTGTTGCACGATATGAGGGGAGGGTGTGGCAGGATATGAGGGGGAGGGTTGTAGCACGATATGAGGGGGAGGGTGTGGCAGGATATGAGTGGGAGGGTGAGGCAGGATATGGCAGGATATAAGTGGGAGGGTGTGGCAGGATATGAGGGGGAGGGTATGGGCAGGATATGAGGGGGGAGGGTGTGCAGGATATGAGAGGGAGGGTGAGGCAGGATAATGAGGGGGAGGGGTGTGGCGGATATGAGGGGGAGGGATGTGGCAGGATATGAGTGGAGGGTGTGGCAGGATATGAGTGGGAGGGTGAGGCAGGATATGAGGGGGAGGGTGTGGCAGGATATGAGTGGGAGGGTGAGGCAGGATATGAGGGGGAGGGTGAGGCAGGATATGAGGGGGAGGGTGTGGCAGGATATGAGGGGGAGGGTGTGGCAGGATATGAGTGGGAGGGTGTGACAGGATATGAGTGGGAGGGTGAGGCAGGATATGAGGGGGGGGTGTGGCAGGATATGAGTGGGAGGGTGAGGCAGGATATGAGTGGGAGGGTGAGGCAGGATATGAGGAGGGAGGGTGTGGCAGGATATGAGGGAGGAGGGTGTGGAGGACTTGAGGGGGAGGGGTGAGGCACAGGTATGAGGGGGGAGGTTGTGGCAGGATATGAGGGGGAGGGTGTGGCAGGATATGAGAGGAAGCAGCTGTTAGGACTTGAGGAGGAAAGGGTGTGGCAGGATATGAGGGGGAGGGTGTGGCACGATATGAGTGGGAGGGTGAGGCAGGATATGAGGAGGAGGGTGAGGCAGGATATGAGGGGGAGGGTGAGGCAGGATATGAGGGGGAGGGTGTGGCAGGATATGAGGGGGAGGGTGTGGCAGGATATGAGGGGGAGGGTGTGGCAGGATATGAGGGGGAGGGTGTGGCACGATATGAGGGGGAGGGTGAGGCAGGATATGAGGGGGAGGGTGAGGCAGGATATGAGGGGGAGGGTGAGGCAGGATATGAGTGGAGGGTGTGGTAGGATATGAGGGGGAGGGTGTGGCAGGATATGAGGGGGAGGGTGTGGCAGGATATGAGGGGGAGGGTGTGGCAGGATATGAGGGGGAGGGTGTGGCACGATATGAGGGGGAGGGTGTGGCAGGATATGAGGGGGAGGGTGTGGCAGGATATGAGGGGGAGGGTGAGGCAGGATATGAGGGGGAGGGTGAGGCAGGATATGAGGGGGAGGGTGTGGCAGGATATGAGGGGGAGGGTGTGGCAGGATATGAGGGAGAGGGTGAGGCAGGATATGAGGGAGAGGGTGTTGAAGGCTATGAGGGGAGTTGACAGAAAATGTGGGGAGAGGGTGGCAGGATGTGGGGTGGAAGGAGGGCGGCCCCTGGGACTAGACACACTCAATCCTCATGTTCGTGCATCCAATGAGCAGGAAACAATTCGTGTATACAGTGAACAAACAATTCGTACATACAGTGAGCAGCAAACAATTCGTGTATACAGTGAACAAACAATTCGTACATACAGTGAGCAGCAAACAATTCGTGCATACAGTGAACAAACAATTCGTACATACAGTGAACAGCAAACAATTCGTGCATACAGTGAACAAACAATTCGTACATACAGTGAGCAGCAAACAATTCGTGCATACAGTGAACAAACAATTCGTACATACAGTGAACAGCAAACAATTCGTGCATACAGTGAACAAACAATTCGTACATACAGTGAACAGCAAACAATTCGTGCATACAGTGAACAAACAATTCGTACATATAGTGAGCAGCAAACAATTCGTGCACAGGATAATGTGTAGGTAGGTTTACAGTATATCCTACCGATACACTGTACCATATCCTTCATGACCAGGTACATGAAGTCTTCAGGCTGTAGCCACACTGTACGCGTCATGTGGATGATGAGTCTGCTGTATCGGAGACGCTGTAATATGAACCAACTTCGTTACAGTCATCTGGCCAAAGGCGTTAGACAAAGACACCTTGTAAGCTCTGTAATCCTTCTGTGATGCTGTACACAGGAGGAGCGTGGCCCTCACAGGAGTGTGGCCCTCACAGGAGGAATGTGGCCCTCAGGAGTGTGGCCCTCAGGAGTGTGGCCCTCACAGAAGGAGTGTGGCCCTCACAGGACGAGTGTGGCCCTCACAGGAGCGTGGCCCTCACAGGAGCGTGGCCCTCATAGGAGTGTGGCCCTCACAGGAGGAGTGTGGCCCTCACAGGAGGAGCATGAACTTCACAAGAGAAGCATGGACCTCACAAGAGAAGCGTGGTCCTCACAGGAGGAGCATGGTCCTCACAAGAGAAGTGTGGCCCGTCACCAGAGGAGCGTGCACGTCACAGTAATGAGCCGGTAATCTCGGTCCAGAAAAGAAATAATCAACGGTTTGACGTTTAATGTTTCCTGATGTCACTCTGAACTTCAGGCACATAGATGAAGCACATATGAACTTCAGGCACATAGATGAAGCACATATGAACTTCAGGCACATAGATGAAGCACATATGAACTTCAGGCACATAGATGAAGCACATATGAACTTCAGGCACATAGATGAAGCACATATGAACTTCAGGCACATAGATGAAGCACATATGAACTTCAGGCACATAGATGAAGCACATATGAACTTCAGGCACAAAGATGAAGCACATATGAACTTCAGGCACAAAGATGAAGTACATATGAACTTTAGGCACAAAGATGAAGCACATATGAACTTTAGGCACCAAGATAAAGCACACAGACACACAAATAAATAAATGAATATATATATATATATATATATATATATATATATATATATATATATATATATATATATATATATATATATATTCCTATGAGTCCACGGGGAAAATGAAACACGATAAGCTCCCTGGTGCACTTTCGTGTAATAATCACATCATCTGGGGAGACACAAGAGAGAAACATACAGTCAGTTGATATACATCGAAGTGACAAAGCTAGGACGCCATTTGGTGAACCAAATATATAAATATATATTACATAAGCTGGAAGACCCGTGCTCCTGCCGCCGGTAGACGGGCCCGGTAAATGGTTAGTAACTGTCTTACATCACCAGATACGGGGAGGACAGACACCACACCGTGGCAACAAGAGCCGGTACTGCTGGCGAGGGGAGGGGGATGGATGGAGGCGGTCTGGGATGGGTGTGTAGTTGGCTGTGAAGGCCAGCCCCCCTCAGTGCGGTAATAGGCCACATAATAAGATAATACGGGTGACAACATAGCAACAACAACACGGCTGACCAGAACATAGCAACATCAACACGCGTGACAGCATAGCAACAACAACTCGGCCGACAAGAACATAGCAACATCAACACGGGTGACAAGAACATAGTAACGTCAACACGGGTGACAAGAACATAGTAACGTCAACACGGGTGACAAGAACATAGTAACGTCAACACGGGTGACAAGAACATAGTAACGTCAACACGGGTGACAATAACATAGCAACATCAACACGGGTGACAATAACATAGTAACGTCAACACGGGTGACAAGAACATAGTAACGTCAACACGGGTGACAACATAGCAACATCAACACGGGTGACAAGAACATAGCAACATCAACACGGGTGACAACATAACAACATCAACACGGGAGACAAGAACATAGCAACATCAACACGGGAGACAAGAACATAGCAACATCAACACGGGTGACAAGAACATAGTAACGTCAACACGGGTGACAAGAACATAGTAACGTTAACACGGGTGACAACAACATAGCAACATCAACACTGGTGACAACAACATAGCAACATCAACACGGGTGACAACAACATAGCAACATCAACACGGGTGACAACAACATAACAACATCAACACGGGTGACAACAACATAACAACATCAACACGGGTGACAACAACATAGCAACATCAACACGGGTGACAACAACATAGCAACATCAACGCGGGTGGCCAGAATACATCACTTCACTGATAACACAAGCACTTTGGTCGGGCAGCATCGTGTTCTCCCTTTGTAAGACGTTCATATATATATATATATATATATATATATATATATATATATATATATATATATATATATATATATATATATAATAACGCAGTATCTTCATATCTCGAGGCTCGAAAACAACAGGACTTCATACAGTAGGCCTTGAAAACAGGTCTTTTACGTATTAAATCTTAATAATACCTGAACTGGCTACATTAATTATTGGTCTTCAGGTAAGACGAGGATACACACACACACACACACACACACACACAAGGAAGTGAAGAAATCTGTTACGTTAATCAAACAGATAATCGACCGTTCATGGAAATCTGACATCAACGACTATATATATATATATATATATATATATATATATATATATATATATTTCTTTTTCTTTCAAACTACTCGCCATTTCCCGCGTTAGCAAGGTAGCGTTAAGAACAAGAGGACTGGGCCTTTGAGGGAATATCCTCACCTGGCCCCCTTCTCTGATCCTTCTTTTGGAAAATTAAAAAAAAAAATAATGAGAGGGGAGGATTTCCAGCCCCCCCCCCCCCCGCTATCAACACTAACAACCATTCAATCAACACTAACAACCATTCACTCAACACTAACAACCTCAACTAACCAATTTACCACAACCACCTTACGAACGCAAAGTAACCAACACTTACTTGCCTTGTACCAGCTACACCCGGTCACACTAACCACCACAAACCAACACCCTCACCCCACACACAGCATCACACTAACAACCACAAACCATCACACTAACAACCGCAAACCAACCCACCATAAGCTTGAGGAACGCGATGTCCAAAGACCTGCGGTCGACCGCAGCGCCACGTCTGGCGCAGCGGCCACAACCCGCACTACCCACCACCAAACATGGCCATATAATGTGAAGTGGTCAAACATTTCGTCTGATCTTTTAATCAAGTTCCATCGCCACTGTGGTAGAGTTAACCACAGTGGCGGAGGCTTGAGTGGTGAGAGGGCGTGCCTGAGGCTGAGTGGGAACTAAGGAATGCAAGTGTATGAGTGGGAAATACAGATGATTAACGATAGAGAAGTAAGGGTAGAAACGAGATTAACGACAGATAAGTGCGGGAAGAAACGGAAGATTAACGACAAATATAAGTATGGGTAGAAACAGATGATTAACGACAGAGAAGCGAGGTGAAGAAACAAGAAGATTAACGATAAGTATGGGAAGAAACAAAAGATTAACGACAGGGAAGCATGGGCAGAAACAGGTGATCAACGACAGAGACGTGTGGATAGAAAGAAGATTAACGATAGAGAGGTGCGTGAGGAGAAAAAAACAGATGATAAACGAGAGAGAACTCTGGAAAACCAACAGAAACCTTGTGCTGGTGTTACATATACACTAAAAGAAAAAGAAAAAATACGATGCAGACACAGCAACAGAAAGCGGAGGAAGAGTAATAATGATAATTGAGCGAGAGATAAAAAAAAAAATAACACTAAATATAGCCATTAATGGGGAAAAGTGGCTGGAGGGTTAACGAGGCAGTCAAGGTGAACAGCTTGCGTACTAGTGGTTAGCCTTATTTACGTACTGCTTAATGGAGTGATACACGCAGAGATGTGCGGCCTATAGCCCAGGGGAAGCCACACACTTAAATATAGTGTGTGTGTGTGTGTGTGGTGTGTGTGTGTGTGTGTGTGTGGTGTGTGTGTACTACTACGCAACCAAACTTATACATTTTCAAATCGTTTGGCAATGGCAACATTTGGCGAGTACTTCCCTCCGAGATTTTCGCTAGAGGGGGCTGAGGACGAGCAGCGCGTAGCGTTCACCACCGGAGAATCTTAAATGGTTGCCGGTCACAGGAGTCGCGTGCGAGAGCGGTCCCAGCGGTGACATGCGAGGTGGGGAGAGAGACGCTGTGTATCCTTGGACTGGGAGCCAGCTGGCCACGGGTGGACGACACTCGACAACCGATGAAATCGCCGGCTCGCTTCTGCTGCCGTCATCAACCTACCCGATACCCAGGCGGGAAGGAGAGAGAGAGAGAGAGAGAGAGAGAGAGAGAGAGAGAGAGAGAGAGAGAGAGAGAGAGAGAGAGAGAGAGAGACTTTCTCAAGGATACGCGTATTAACGAACTGAGTGAACAGTCCACTACTATATATATATATATATATATATATATATATATATATATATATATATATATATATATATATATATATATATATATATATATATCTCACATGGAGAGAATGAGTGAGGAAAGATTGACAAAGAGGCTATATGTGTCGGAGGTGGAGGGAACGAAGAGAAGTGGGAGACCAAATTGGAGGTGGAAAGATGGAGTGAAAAAGATTTTGAGCGATCGGGGCCTAAACATGCAGGAGGGTGAAAGGCGAGCAAGGAATAGAGTGAATTGGAACGATGTGGTATACCAGGGTCGACGTGCTGTCAATGGATTGAACCAGGGCATGTGAAGCGTCTGGGGTAAACCATGGAAAGTTTTGTGGGGCCTGGATGTGGAAAGGGAGCTGTGGTTTCGGTGCATTATACATGGCAGCTAGAGAATGAGTGTGAACGAATGTGGCCTTTGTTATCTTTTCCTAGCGCTACCTCGCGCGCGTGGGGGGAGAGGGGGGTACCATTTCATGTGTGCGGGGTGGCGACGGAAATGAATAAAGGCAGCAACTATGAATTATGTAGATGTGCATATATGTCTGTGTATGTATAAATATGTATACGTTGAAATCTATAGGTATGTATATGTGCGCGTATGGACGTGTATGTATATGCATATGTATGTGGGTGGGTTGGGCCATTCTTTCGTCTGTTTCCTTGCGCTACCTCGCTACCGCGGAAGACAGCGACAAAGTATAATAAATAAATATTCATATATATATATATATATATATATATATATATATATATATATATATATATATATATATATATATATATGGTGAAATCGCACTTCAGTATTTCATACATTTTTATCTAACTTGTAATTTTTCTATACATGTGGCACGACATGTTTGGTGGAGACAGTCCACCTCATCAGGTGTTGCCAGTACTTAACAAAGTTATTTAAATCCCAACATCACTCTTGAGTCCCGCCGTCCAGACTGCACAGGTCAACCACTGTCCGCTATGTCTGGCCGTAATCGTTGTAAGGGAGAGTGATGAAAGGAGGGTCAGGTGGCGGGGGTTGACTGGGTAGCTGGGTGTGTCTTGAACATTTTTTGTTTTCGTGTTTTCGTCAATTCTCTCATAATGATTTGGTTAATGCTAGGATGGGCTTGAAAATTGCCTGGGGACAAATTAAAGTTCTTAGTATTACCAATTAAGACAGATTCGATGACATTACGTCTGGCATAATCAGCAGAGGGGTATAAAATAACGGATTTTCAAGCTCTATGGAGCGATCATTTCTAGGCAATGTTCAGCGATCGCATTTTTGTGGTCATCCCTGCGTACTGCATGACGGTGCCAATAACACCTCTCCGTTACAGTCTTACCGGTTTGACCTATATAAATATATTTACATGCCTTGCATTTGATGGCGTAAACACTCCCAATTGTGGCATGATTTGGCCTACTATTCATCAAGGTCTTACTGATGGTGTTATTGTACTAGAAAGCAACATTACAAGCACTGTTTTTTAGAGCACGTCTTAGATTTCCCAAGTTGGGAGAATAGGGCATCACTAAACATTTAGCCTTATCCTTATTTGTCACATTTTTGTTACAAGAAGCATGAAATGTCTTCTTGACTTTCCAGTAAGCTTTGTTCACAAACCAACTGGGATAATATAATTGCCTAAAGATACGTCTTCATGACTACATTCGTCCACCAGTCCTATGGGATCACATATCCGTAGTGGTCTTAAAAAAACATTAACATAACTACAGACATTTCTATAGAAGAATCATGTACTGAGTTGGTAGGCTTCCTGTAGATTTTAAAGGACAAAAGATCATATTCTCTATCAACATATCTATAAAGGGCAGTTTGCCTTCTTTTTTCCCCATTTCATCTTGAATTTGATAGCGCGGTGGATGTTATTTAATTCATCACAGAAAACGTGACAATCGTGGGAGGATGGCCACAAGGAGCACACATCATCCACGTATCTAAACCAGACTTTCGGAGGAGGAGGAGGAGTGGTCATCCGAAGGTCTGAATCATGGACTAGTTATCTGCTATCTCTCGCCTCAGCTGTGGACTGTGTTATCCTGGCCTTCCAGTGAAACGTGAATCGACCGAAAACCTCACACACTGAATTTCAAAATACGACACATGGCGTAGAAATCACAGAGAGAGAGAGAGAGAGAGAGAGAGAGAGAGAGAGAGAGAGAGAGAGAGAGAGAGAGAGAGAGAGAGAGAGAGAGAGACTCGTTAAACATCCTAAGTCTTCCCGTGTGTGTGTGTGTGTGTGTGTGTGTGTGTTCCGGTCACCACTGACCTCACTCCACACACACACACACACACACACACACCACTTTGCATCAATATTAGTCTCGACCTTCCTTATGTACTTCAGTACACTTCGCGGCCTTGGGCTGTGACCGCACGACGCCCAAACGATGGTGTGTGTGTGTGTGTGTGTGTGTGTGGGTGTGTGTGTGGGTGGGTGTGGGACCACCACGCCAATCCCGAGATGTAATGTGTTGGAGTACAGAGACCCACGTGACCCTGGGGGCAGACCAGCACTCCATGTAAGGCTGCCATGACCTTGAGATAACCGATGCCCGGACACGATCGCTCACGGTCGCTCCCTCACGCACACACACACACACACACAGACAACACCCTTCACTTATATACAGTATACCCATCCCCCACCTCACCCCAGCCCTCATTATACACCCCCGGCCCTCACTTAAGTCGACACAAGGATGGCCCTGGATACAAGAAGTCATCACACCAGCCAACAATGCCAAGCGTTGCTGGCATGTCTTGCGACCCAAGGACCATCAGCCACCATGGCGGCGAGTGTGTCTAGAAGAAAGCAGTTCGCCCCTCTTCCTCCTCTCCCTCCCTCCCTCCTCTCCGTGATGCGTTCGTTACGTCGCTGCTGGACACAGCTTTTCTTCGAAGCTTGCCGAGCTCGGTGTCCGCCCGGGGCGCGAGATATACCCCCGCGCACGTCAGTCGTCCACCCTTCCTGCACGACGAAACACTCACTAACTCCACTAACTCCTCCTGCACCTCCTCCCTCCTAACCTACCCAGGCCTACATGCCATACCCTCTGGCTCTACTCTCTCTCTCTCTCTCTCCTCTCTCTCTCTCTCTCTCTCTCTCTCTCTCTCTCTCTCAGCTATCTGCCCGGCCGTCAGGGGTAGCCGACACTGACGATCGTCCATCAAGGGGAGGGCCGTTTTCTTTCAGCCACCCCCCCTTGCGTCCCCCCTCATCTCTCTCTCTCTCCCACACACACACTGGTCTGCCTTGAAGAAGCTCTGGCCTGCAGGGACACGACACAAGGACAGGATATGGAAGCCAAAAAAAGAAAAGAAAAAAAAAGAAAAAAAATAACTGGCTACCTGTAAAAAGGAATTTTCTTTCCACAAAGTTCCTTTCTTTATGTTAACTGAGACAGCATGGACAACCGAGGCCACTATTCGCCATTTCCCGCGCTAGCAAGGTAGCGATACGAACAGAGGAATGAGCCTTTGAGGGAATATCTTCACTTGGCCCCCTTCTCTGTTCCTTCTTTTGCAAAATTAAAAACGAGAGGGGAGGAATTTCCAGCCCCCCGCTCCCTCCCCTTTTAGTCGCCTTCGACGACACGCAGGGAATACGTGGGAAGCATTCTTTCTCTCCTATCCCCAGGGTTATATATATATATATATATATATATATATATATATATATATATATATATATATATATATATATATATATATATATCCTGCCATGACCCAGGTACCCATTTCATCGACCACCCCTACAGGTGGAAGAAGAGCTAGGCTGACTGTGGACCAACTGCCGCAACTAGTTTCCGAACCCGTGCACTCGACCCCTGGTGTCGGCCGGCATTAGGCGTCGTCCGCTACACCACGGACGCGGAGTCATCTTTATTCACCTCATGCATTCCCTCCTCCCTCCCCCACACGAGGACCGTAGACCTCCCTCCGCCTCTGCGTCTTTCCCTCCGCCTACAAGCCACAGGTCCTCCTCCCCCAAGGTAAACCAGTGATGCCTCCCTCCCCCGGTGCACGCCTGCGACACATCTTGAGTAATCCCCAGGCAGGACAGTGCAAGTCTGGCGGTATGAAGGATCCTTCCCTCACTTGGCGCCATCATGGGCATGATATACTCGCATCCACCTCGCTCTGTGGCCACAGAGGGAAGGGAAGGGAGGAATACCAGACAGGGATTCCCTCTGGGTCGTGGAGGGCGACTGAAGAGCGCCGGGAGCGGTGGCCTGCAAACCTCTCCTCCCCTCCTGTATCATCACCAAACCCTCCCCTCCTGTATCATCACCAAACCCTCCCCTCCTGTATCATCACCAAACCCTCCCCTCCTGTATCATCACCAAACCCTCCCCTCCTGTATCATCACCAAACCCTCACCTCCTGTATCATCACCAAACCCTCACCTCCTGTATCATCACTTAAACGTATTTTGTGATTTTTTTCTCCCTAAAGCTGTCGACATGTTTGCTGCTCTGACACGACACCATCTTCACGGAGTGAGTGAGGCAGGGAAGGGAGTGGACGCGTACCGCGCGGGGAGAGGTGGACGTAAAAGTAGCAGCAGTGTGGTGAACACCGGCTGGTGGTTGTGCAGCGACCGCGTTTCCCACAATGGTACCGGGGCGTCCACTTTTTCTTCCTGCGTTAAAACCCGCTCACTTTTCAGGCAGACGTGTTCCCTGAAGCTGCCTCCCCTTCTGATGAAAGAGCCAATCCACCACGACTGCAGGTAACACCTGTCACACACACACACACACACACACACACAGAGTAATTACGGAATTTCTGAAAAGAAAACTACCGGACTCAGCCCGCTTGTGGTTACACCAGCAGGTGAAAAGTCACCTTCGGCGAGGCTGTGTTATTAAAAGTGGTCTTCAGTGTCATTAAATACATATTAGTGTTGTACTGTGGGTGTATGTGGCGAGGGTCGCCGCGTTACCAGGCCCCGCTCAACACCTTACCAAAATGCAGTGTACACCAGCACGAACCCCAGGTCCAGCAGGTCCAGACTGCTGCTGGTCCGCCTCACCATAACACTGCTCACACACACGTGTCGTCTGCCTCACCTGCCGGACCTTGGCGGCAACACGACCGCCGTTGTCAGCCTGTCTCTCCCACACGACTGTTGGCAGTACGTATACCGTTGGCAGATGTCTCTCCCACCCAAACGTTGGCAGTAAGTTACCGTTGTCAACTGTTTCCCCCCCCCCCCATCAACCGTTGGCAGTAAAAGTACCGTTGTCAAAGCTGTCTCCCCACCATGCCACCCGTTAGCGGCTAAATCGAATCTGACATTCGGTCGACGAGGTAACTTAAAAAAGCGTTTTCTAAGAAGAAAGGAAAGTGAAAGGGAAGTGAAAGAAGAGGCTGAATGAAGAATGAAGAAAATAACGAAGTGATGGAGAAGTGCAGTAAGACAACGGAAGAGGAGCCACTTCCCCCAGCAGCATAGGACCAACCACAGACATCAAGTATCTACTTTAGTATCTATCTTTCATTAGTATCTGTATCTAATGGGTAGGTACGATTCTGTGTCTGTCGGTCTGGTGTACATTCGTCTTTGTACTTTGCCTCCAATCTCGCTGTATCTGTGCCTCACGTTTCTGTGCCACGCTAACTTCTCTCCGCTGCACCCGTCAGCTTCGTGCATGACCCCTGCGTTCCATCTGTGCTCGTGTGGCGGTAATGATCTCTTCAAGTTCCGTGGCCAAACTAGGGAGGCATATTCTAGCTTTGGCCTGACGTACAATCTGTGAACACTGCCAGCTCAACACTCCCCTGATCCACGCGCTATGTGACCCTGATGTATTCAACACTCCCCTGATCCACGCGCTACGTGACCCTGATGTATTCAACACTCCCCTGATCCACGCGCTACGTGACCCTGATGTATTCAACACTCCCCTGATCCACGCGCTATGTGACCCTGATGTATTCAACACTCCCCTGATCCACGCGCTACGTGACCCTGATGTATCTACCCGGTACACAAGTCGTCGCTTCTTCAGCGTGTATGGAGACGTCATCGACGCCATGAACCCAATATTACCCAAGTACCCCCTTCCCCTTATCAGTCTGTGTTGTCTCCAGCGTTTTCTGTATCTTCCACGATCCACTTCCCCACCTCATTGCTTCCACTGGGAAGACACTGTACGTACGTAAGTATGTATGTATGGTTTCGGTGCATTATACGTGACAGCTACAGACTAGGTTTGAATAAATGTGGCCTTTGTTGTCTGTTTTCCTGGCGCTACCTCGCTGAAGCAAGGGGGAGGTAGCGATGCTATTTCCTGTTGGGCGGGGTAGCGACAGGAGTGGATGAAGGCAAGCAAGTATGAATATAAACATGTGTATATATGTATATGTATGTACATGTGCGCGTATGGGCATTTATATATATATATGTGCATGTGAGAGGATTGGCCATTCTTCGTCTGTGTTCTGGTGCTACCTCGCTGAAGCGGGAAACAGCGATTACGTATAATGAATATATATATATATATATATATATATATATATATATATATATATATATATATATATATGTGTGTGTGTGTGTGTGTGTGTGTGTGTGTGTGTGTGTGTGTGCGTGCGTGCGTGCGTGCAATGACTGCTGCTTACATGAATGTCATTTACTAACTCTTCATCATGAAAGAATTTCACGTACATATAGTTTTATTACAAAATACGACCGTGATGTCTCCACTTGAAACTGTAAGTGTAGACATCCCTGTGTGTGTGAGTTTCTTGACAGCGACAAACTGCACTTGTCATGGTAAAGCCACAGTCGACTGTAAGAACCCAAGCGACATTACCAAGTAACTGGTAGGTACCACTTAATGTGCAGACCGCCACCAGTTACTACCACTTACAACGACTGCCCTCATCATCACCGTAGCCCCCACCAACACTTAACACTGACTGTCTTTTTGTTAACCTTCATCTACAGAGAAAAGCTATACGTGCATAGCGCCTTTCTAGCGACTCTCTCTCTCTCTCTCTCTCTCTCTCTCTCTCTCTCTCTCTCTCTCTCTCTCTCTCTCTCTCTATCTATCTACCACAACCAAGATACAGAACAACAGTTCTAGAATTTCACAAACAGAAAAGTAAAAAGAGAAAAACGTTAGACGTCGATATTCTTAATATCATTTTTCTTTTTACGAAATATGTACATGATTGATCACATGCGTCCATGAGACGAGACATTACCAAGAATCACCGCTGCAAAACATTAACCATTTTTCTTTTCATCTTAAATGCACCCAGAGGGAATTAATAAGAAGAAAATAGGAAGCCATCAACATCACAGTCTTACGTCGTATCATTTCTGACGACCAGCGTCAGTATCACACACTTCAGTAAACACACACACACACACACGTTTATGTTGATAACAGTGTGGGCCGAACTTACGTTAGGAAAGAGTAAAGACGCAGTGTTCTGGTTATCTGAACACGACTGCCAAACCCAGGAATATATATATATATATATATATATATATATATATATATATATATATATATATATATATATATATATATATGTGTGTGTGTGTGTGTGTGTGTGTGTGTGTGTGTATATATATATATATATATTCCCACACATGATCGCCATATTCCTGATTGGAGAGGTAGCGACGGGAACAGACGAAAGGAGGCCGCATTTCCACCCGTCCATTCTCTAGTTGTCATGTGTAATGCACCGAAACCACAGCTCCCTATCTACAACCAGGCCCAACAGACCTTCCCATGGTTTACCTCGGTCGCTTCACACGCCCTAGATAAGTCCAATGACAGCATCGTCGACCCATGCATACACCATCGTTCCAATTCACTCTATCCCGTACATGCCTCTCACCCTCCTGCACACATGCCTATAAATCGCTATTTCCGCATGGTAGCGTCCTTGGGCTCCAACCCCGCCTCCCGAGGCTCCTGCAGCTCTAATGCTCCAGCACGTTCAGTAGCAGGGCTGGGGACGTGAGCAGTGCCACGATGAGACGGCTCATTCTTTTGTCAGTGGCCGGCCGGGGATACGAACGCGTCACAGGTGTAACCTCAAGTGGGCGGAGTCTGGCAATATATATTTATAAGCACAGGCTGCCAAGATGGGTGAGCGGATGGCGCAACTACTAGATCACCAGTGGGCTAAAAACCTCTCTCTCTCTCTCTCTCTCTCTCTCTCTCTCTCTCTCTCTCTCTCTCTCTCTCTCTCATATATATATATATATATATATATATATATATATATATATATATATATATATAAAGTGTTTTAGATATCTGGGAGTGGATCTGGCAGCGGATGGAACCATGGAAGCGGAAGTGGATCATAGGGTGAGGGAGGGGGCGAAAATCCTGGGAGCCTTGAAGAATGTGTGGAAGTCGAGAACATTATCTCGGAAAGCAAAAATGGGTATGTTTGAAGGAATAGTGGTTCCAACAATGTTGTATGGTTGCGAGGCGTGTGCTATGGATAGAGTTGTGCGCAGGAGGATGGATGTGCTGGAAATGAGATGTTTGAGGACAATGTGTGGTGTGAGGTGGTTTGATCGAGTAAGTAACGTAAGGGTAAGAGAGATGTGTGGAAATAAAAAGAGCGTGGTTGAGAGAGCAGAAGAGGGTGTTTTGAAATCGTTTGGGCACATGGAGAGAATGAGTGAGGAAAGATTGACCAAGAGGATGTATGTGTCGGAGGTGGAGGGAACGAGGAGAAGTGGGAGACCAAATTGGAGGTGGAAAGATGGAGTGAAAAAGATTTTGTGTGATCGGGGCCTAAACATGCATGAGGGTGAAAGGAGGGCAAGGAATAGAGTGAATTGGATCGATGTGGTATACCGGGGTTGACGTGCTGTCAGTGGATTGAATCAGGGCATGTGAAGCGTCTGGGGTAAACCATGGAAAGCTGTGTAGGTATGTATATTTGCGTGTGTGGACGTATGTATATACATGTGTATGGTGGTGGGTTGGGCCATTTCTTTCGTCTGTTTCCTTGCTCTACCTCGCAAACGCGGGAGACAGCAAAAAAAAAAAAAAAAAAAAAAAAAAAATATATATATATATATATATATATATATATATATATATATATATATATATATATATATATATATATATTTCTTTCATACTATTCGCCATTTCCCGCATTAGCGAGGTAGCGTTAAGAACAGAGGACTGGGCCATAGAGGGAATATCCTCACCTGGCCCCCTTCTCTGTTCCTTCTTTTGGAAAATTAAAAAAAAAAACGAGAGGGGAGGATTTCCAGCCACCCACTCCCTCCCCTTTTAGTCGCCTTCTACGACACGCAGGGAATACGTGGTAAGTATTCTTTCTCCCCTATCCCCAGGGATAATATATATATATATATATATATATATATATATATATATATATATATATATATATATATATATATATATATATACAAAGTCTCAAGATCCCAACACACTAAGTACACAGGCTTGTGCATGGCCAGGCGGTGTGAGAGTGTACAAGCCTGTGTACATGTGGTGGGAGACGAAACAGGTTTAGTATTGTAAACGGTATTCGAGTACATAGTATTCGAAGTCATTTCCCTATTAGGGGCGATCATAGCCTAGTGGTAGCGCTCCCGCCTGTTGCACAGGGGTCCCGGGTTCGATCCTGGCTGTCGGAGGTCTGTATGTTCTATGAAGGTGTGCGTTCATATGCACTTTGTTCGTATATATATATATATATATATATATATATATATATATATATATATGATACCTCTATGAACGAATGTTTGCAAAACTTTGAAATCATTTACCGAGGAAGTTCAGATATGAACACAAATATGTGTTTTGATAACGGACGATGACATGACTCACTCAACAGATATCACACACGTCATCGATAGTGTCAAGGTTATAACAACAACAACAAAGACAGTGACATGTGCCATACTTTCCTTACGTCACATTACGTCACAGACAGCCATATCCTTACGTCACAGACAGCCATATCCTTACGTCACAGACAGCCATATCCAGTCTTCCCTTGTGTAAAACTAAGATCAGCCATTTACATGTGGACCATTTACATGCTGAGCCGCTCCGTGGGTATGTA
The DNA here is from genome assembly GCF_036320965.1 of Panulirus ornatus. NCBI lineage: Eukaryota > Metazoa > Arthropoda > Malacostraca > Decapoda > Palinuridae > Panulirus > Panulirus ornatus. The sequence goes on from NC_092224.1 coordinate 64,944,605, forward strand.
TTGTAGTTATGATTTACAGCCATCTCGTACACAAGGGCCATATATATGTATGCAATGGGAAGCGGCTGTGGTCTTAGCATTATCTTGCCACCTGAAGAATGTGTTCAGTAATTATGTAATTCATCAACTGGTGGTTTTAATTTGACGCTAACGGCCATAATGACCCCCCCCCCCTCCGGCAGTTAACCAAACTTAGGTCATTTATTTCATAACCAAACATGTCCATCTTAACTAAATTTATTCATGTACTTTTATGCAAACACAAGCTGTGTATATATGTGACAGTGGTCCAGCCAGCGGGGCCACACATGACAATGGTCCAGCCAGCGGGGCCATACATGTGACAGTGGTCCAGCCAGCGGGGCCACACATGACAATGGTCCAGCCAGCGGGGCCATACATGTCACAGTGGTCCAGCCAGCGGGGCCACACATGTGACTGTGGTCCACCCAGCGGGGCCATACATGTCACAGTGGTCCAGCCAGCGGGGCCACACATGTGACTGTGGTCCAGCCAGCGGGGCCACACATGACAATGGTCCACCCAGCGGGGCCATACATGTCACAGTGGTCCAGCCAGCGGGGCCACACATGTGACTGTGGTCCAGCCAGCGGGGCCACACATGTGACAGTGGTCCAGCCAGCGGGGCCATACATGTCACAGTGGTCCAGCCAGCGGGGCCACACATGTGACTGTGGTCCAGCCAGCGGGGCCACACATGTGACAGTGGTCCAGCCAGCGGGGCCACACATGTGACAGTGGTCAAGCCAGCGGGGCCACACATGTGACTGTGGTCCACCCAGCGGGGCCACACATGTGACAGTGGTCCAGCCAGCGGGGCCACACATGTGACTGTGGTCCAGCCAGCGGGGCCACACATGTGACTGTGGTCCAGCCAGCGGGGCCACACATGTGACTGTGGTCCAGCCAGCGGGGCCACACATGTGACTGTGGTCCAGCCAGCGGGGCCACACATGTGACTGTGGTCCAGCCAGCGGGGCCACACATGTGACTGTGGTCCAGCCAGCGGGGCCACACATGACAATGGTCCAGCCAGCGGGGCCACACATGTGACAGTGGTCAAGCCAGCGGGGCCACACGTGTGACAGTGGTCCACCCAGCGGGGCCATACATGTGACAGTGGTCCAGCCAGCGGGGCCACACATGTGACAGTGGTCCAGCCAGCGGGGCCACACATGTGACAGTGGTCCAGCCAGCGGGGCCACACATGTGACTATAATCAAGCCAACAGCACCAGACATCCGAAATAAGCTTCAGTTACACTCACCAGTTAACCGGCCATCAGGTTCTTAACCGTTATATAACCTCCTCCCCCCTACATATGATGTTTCCCCCCTACATATGATGTTTCCCCCCTACATATGATGTTTACCCCCCACTACACCTGATGTTTATCTACAGTAGCAAGGCCACACCGCCTCACCTGCCAGCGTGAGGACCACTACGCCAGAGGCCTTTCTCAAGCAGCCGAGAGCAGCACCTGACCTCCACAGCCAACTCTCTCTCTCTCTCTCTCTCTCTCTCTCTCTCTCTCTCTCTCTCTCTCTCTCTGACACCTTTACGCTGCCCCCTCGTTTGATGCAAGACTTTCGTAACTGTCGTCAGCGACAAACCGTGCCTCCTTTTTCTATTTCGGAACGTTTTCTTCTTCTAAAATAAAGAAAAATATGAAGCTCATAAATTTCAACAGGTGGGCAGGAAGGAGCATATCCGTCTTGTGTGTAGCAATTTCTGAGGTAATGAGCACACACACACACACACACATTATATATATATATATATATATATATATATATATATATATATATATATATATATATATATATATATATATATCTGTGTGTGTGTGTTTTGGGCAAGCACGTGTTAAACAAATGGCGTCCTAGCTTCGTCTCTTCGATGTAAATCAACTGACTTCTATTTCTCTCTTGTGTCTCCCCTGATGATGTGATTATTACACGAAAGTGCACTTGGGAACTCATCGTGTTTCATTTTCCCCGTGGACTCATAGGAATATATATATTTATATATATATATATATATATATATATATATATATATATATATATATATATATATATATAATATACATATATATATATATAACAATGTGTAGACGACTTTAGACATCTGACGATGTGACTGAGAAGGTTAAGATTAACGTTTAGTCATATAACAAATGTTTCTAGTGTCACTACTACTTATAATTACAAGTCACACTTACAATTGACCAAGTTCATGACACATACACTTACGGAAGATAACACGTTATAGGATAGGATCACATGCGTTCCCATCGAAACGGATGTTAAATAAGTTATCATCTCTAACGCAGACTAACAATAGTTATCACCTCTAACACAGACGACGCTAACGCTAGTTAACGCCACTATCACAGACTAACAACCATCATAACCTCGAACACAGACTAACACTAGTTAACCCAACTTACATTCACTGCAAATCACTGTCATTCATAATGACCCCCTCCAATCATTATCATTTCTATAGAATCCCTCTCATTATCACGTTATAATGAACGTAGCGTTTAGTTATCACCAGACGTAACGACTGTGGCCCCCCGTTATCATGCCTCTAATTACCCACCAGTTATACAACGACCAAACCTCTGGTTATTGGCAGGCACGAGTGTGTCTGCAGTTATCAATTTACGATAACGTTTCTCGGGTCATCATTCATAAATGGTCAGTTATGACCATGTACCTGGTTTCCACCACTTACAATGTGTTCAGTTATGGCCATAACGCCTAGTTTCCACCATTTACAATGTGTTCACTTATGTTCATACACCTGGTTTCCACCATTTACAATGTGTTCAGTTATGGCCATACGCCTAGTTTCCACCATTTACAATGTGTTCCACCCTTTACAATGTGTTCAGTTATGACCATAAACCTAGTTTCCACCATTTACAATGTGTTCAGTTATGGCCATAACGCCTAGTTTCCACCATTTACAATGTGTTCACTTATGTTCATACACCTGGTTTCCACCATTTACAATGTGTTCAGTTATGGCCATACGCCTAGTTTCCATCATTTACAATGTGTTCCACCCTTTACAATGTGTTCAGTTATGACCATAAACCTAGTTTCCACCATTTACAATGTGTTCAGTTATGACCACAGACCTAGTTATCATCATTTACAATGCGTCCAAGTTATCATCTTATGTAAGTGAAGGCCTAGTTATAACCTGTCATTATGATGGATCACGTTAGTTATAAATTAAGTAACCGTAGTTATGTCTAGTTATCATAAATGAAGCACCGGTCATCAATACATGATTCCTGTACCTCAAGTTATCACCCTTATCATGATTATCATTATCATCATTATCATTATCATTATAATCATCCTCGTCACATCATTATCATCACCATTATCATCATCATCATATCATATAATCATAATCCTCACATCATCATCACATCATTACCATCATTATCATTATCATCATCATTATCATCACCATTATCATCATCTTCACATCATCATCATCATCATCTTCACATCATCACATCATTATCATTACTATCATCACCATCACATCATTATTATCGTCACCATTATCATCATCACATCATCATCATCTTCACATCATCATTACATCATTATCATCACCATTATCATCATCTTCACATCATCATCATTATCATCTTCACATCATCATCACATCATCATCATCTTCACATCATCATTACATCATTATCATCACCATTATCATCATCTTCACATCATCATTACATCATTATCATCACCATTATCATCATCTTCACATCATTATCATTATTATCATCACCATCACATCATCATCACTTCATCATTATCACATCATCATCATCACCACATCATCACATACAACCACATCACACATGGTACCTGTATCTCTAGTTATCAACCTCTGTAAAGAAATTATTTCCAGTTATCACGGCCCAGGTACAGGTCATGTGTGCATGGCGAGCAACGTCTGTATTAACTGGATCTCAAAGCTCAATGCTTTAACTCAATGCCATAACTTAGTCATTATCACCTTGCATGACCCCTACCTCGTAAGTTAACACGCCCTTGGGTGTGATGGCCTGACCTTCGACCTGACCCTTACTGGGTCAGGTCGAAGGGTCACGTCATCAATAATACTCAAAGGGTTGTTGTACCGTCGTGTTCAAAGGCCGTACCACCGTGCTCCAGGGTCGTACCGTCGTGTTCTTGGGTCGCACCGTCGTGCTCAAGGGTCGTGCTGCAGTGTTCATGGGTCGTACCGTCGTGCTCAAGGGTCGTACCGTCGTGCTCAAGGGTCGTACCGTCGTGCTCAAGGATCGTACCGTCGTGCTCAAGGATCGTACCTTCGTGCTCAAGGGTCGTACCTTCGTGCTCAAGGATCGTACCTTCGTGCTCAAGGATCGTACCGTCGTGCTCAAGGGTCGTACCGTCGTGCTCAAGAGATTAACCATCGGTACTACATTGTACGAAGACGGTACACCCAGATGACGGCGCAAAGACGGTACACCCAGACGAGATGGTGCGAAGACGGTACACCCAGACGAGACGGGGCGAAGACGGTACACCCAGACGAGACGGTGCGAAGACGGTACACCCAGACGAGACGGTGCGAAGACGGTACACCCAGACGAGACGGGGCGAAGACGGTACACCCAGACGAGACGGTACGCGTGTAACGAAGCAGTATTGCCAACACCTTATGAGACCTGGACCTTTGAGGGGAAGGTGTTGCCAACAGACGGATGCACTCGCCATCACTACCAACGGCAGCAGTCGAAGCCAGTGGGCCACAGTGGCCCCTTAACACCACACGTAATGACACCATCGCTCGCTCTAACGACTCATTATAGCACTGTCTGCACACACCGTGCCAGTCACCGGCTCGGGAGTGACGCCAGGCAATGTCGACCTTATGCTAAGGTCTTTTACGGGTCCAGATCCATATCTACTACCTTATCAACATGTTTCGATCTATCTTATCTACGTTTGTACAACACACATGAAAACAGCTGACCCGTGTGTACATTTCTGGGGCGGTTACTATGCACAGGTGGTATGCAAATGAGGAGATATATAGATATATATATATATATATATATATATATCACTATGTTGACACTGTAAATCATTTACACCCTCCAAGGGTCCAAGAGTTCAGGTGTGTGTGTGTGTGTGTGTGTGTGTGTGTGTGTGTGCCAGGCATAATCAACCGTCCCATTAACCTGGACAGAACACCTGTGGCACAGGTGTAAACCCGTCTCTACAACCACAGGAAATATATTATGACACATTTTCTATATATATATCTTTTTTTTTCTCTTTTACTTTTAAACTCCTTCGTTAACACTGGGCACAACACAACGGCAACACAACAACACACGGAGCAACACAGAAACACACAACGAGGGAGGGGGGAGCAAGCCGCACCTCGCTCCATAGGTCCGAGTTGATTCACGTTCGCAACACAAATGACAAGTCTCCCTTGGCCCTCACCAGTGACGTCACAGGCAGCCGTGACGTCACAGGCAGCCGTGACGTCACGGACACGTAGCCGCCAAAACGTTCCCGACCGTCTTGGTCCGGTTGTCGAATAGCATCGCTCAAGCGGGGCAGTCGCGACCTCCAAAGAGTAGCGTTCGCGCAAGGCAGTTTGAGCAGATTTAATGACATCTTTAGACATTATGAAAATTATCTAGTCCTCTTGACCCTTAAGGGTGAATATTATGATCTTATTTATCCCAGATATCAAGACTCAGTCTTCCAAAAATCAGAGTGAACGTAAGACGCGGTGAGCGAAGGTTAGTGGGAGGGAGGAGCGAGCGGCCAGTCTACTTCCTCAGTGGCCGGGCACCAGGGGAAGTGCCATGGTGACCCACACACACACACACACACACACACACACACACGCGCGCAGACACACACACACACACACACACACACCACACACACGCAGACACACACACACACACACACACACACACAGACACACACACATACACACACACACACACACACACACACACACACACACACACACGCGCAGACACACACACACACACACACACACACACACACACACACACACACCACACACACGCAGACACACACACACACACACCACACACACACGCAGACACACACACAACACACACACACACACACACACACACACGCAGACACACGCGCGCGCGCACACACACACACACACACACACACACACACACACACACGCGCGCGCGCAGACACACGCAGACACGCGCGCGCGCGCGCGCAGACACACACACACACACACACACACACGGAGTACATTTCTACTTTCAAAACATAAATAAACTTTGTCTCAAAGAATATTAAAAGTCGAGTTGAATTCTCTACGACCTTGAGCACGACGGTACGATCTCCTGAGCACGACGGTACGACCCCCCTGATCACGAAGGTACGACCCTCTGAGCACGACGGTACGACCCCTAAACACGACGGTACCACCCTTGGGCCCGACGGAACGACCCCCTGAGCACGACGGTACGACCCCTTGAGCACGACGGTACGACCCCTTGAGCACGACGGTACGACCCCTTGAGCGCGACGGTACGACCCCCTAGCTGTGATGGCCTGACTCATGAAATGACCATTAAGCACATCCAGCTGTCATTACGAAAATCTGGGGTAATCACTACGGTGGTTACGAGCAACCAGAACACGACCAACGAACGTAAGAAAACGGGAAGAGGAGGAGCAACGGGAGGAGAAATACCGCAAAAATAATAATGAATTTCATAAGAGAGAAAACGTTCATGAGGAAGAAGAAGAAGAAGAAGAAGAAGAAGAAGAAGAAGAAGAAGAAGAAGAAGGACAGACGTGGGTGAGAGAGAGAGAGAGAGAGAGAGAGAGAGAGAGAGAGAGAGAGAGAGAGAGAGAGAGAGAGAGAGAGAGAGAGAGAGAGAGAGAGAGAGAGAGAGAGAGAGAGGTTAGTCTGCTTTTTATCCCGGGATACCAAGCGACCAACCTTGGCCCCGATACTCACTGTAATTATCATATATATATATATATATATATATATATATATATATATATATATATATATATATATACATGATCGATTTGACGTCCAAGGATTTCACAGCCCATATCACATCGTCTTCGGCAACGCTGGGCGAATGAGAGAGGAGCCACGAGCCCACTGCTGGTCAAAAGACATCCCCACACAACACTCTGGTGTTCATTTTGCACTTGAAGAAGAACACGGAGACCCGGACCCGCTCCCCAGCCAGAACGGGTTGCCATTAATGACTTGTCGCTGACCACTGTGAGGTCGTGGGAGCGTCATACGAGATGGGCAGAGGCGGCGAGACAAAGCGACCGAGGAGGAGAATTGTCGTAACAAGGTAAACACAGTCACTCCAGTACGGTACGGTACGGTACAGTGCGGACCCACGTACAGCCTGGGAGGGGTAAACAAAAGCATCCCTGCCATGCCAAGGATATTCTGTGTTAGTTTTTTTTTTTCAGAAGCGTCAGCTGGAGGAGAGACGGGGCTACTCGTACATGCTTTCCCTGTTTGCTTGACATTCACGTTCTCTTTACCACAAACTTTCACTAACTACAGATAAGGGGTTCATTAAGGTACCTTTACCACAAACCTTCACTAACTACAGATAAGGGGTTCATTAAGGTACCTTTACCACAAACTTTCACTAACTACAGATAAAGGGGTTCATTAAGGTACCTTTACCACAAACCTTCACTAACTACAGATAAGGGGTTCATTAAGGTACCTTTACCACAAACCTTCACTAACTACAGATAACGGGTTCATTAAGGTACCTTTACCACAAACTTTCACTACAGATAAGGGGTTCATTAAGGTACCTTTACCACAAACTTTCACTACAGATAAGGGGTTCATTAAGGTACCTTTACCACAAACTTTCACTAACTACAGATAAAGGGGTTCATTAAGGTACCTTTACCACAAACTTTCACTAACTACAGATAAGGGGTTCATTAAGGTACCTTTACCACAAACCTTCACTAACTACAGATAAGGGGTTCATTAAGGTACCTTTACCACAAACTTTCACTAACTACAGATAAGGGGTTCATTAAGGTACCTTTACCACAAACTTTCACTAACTACAGATAAGGGGTTCATTAAGGTACCTTTACCACAAACCTTCACTAACTACAGATAAGGGGTTCATTAAGGTACCTTTACCACAAACTTTCACTAACTACAGATAAGGGGTTCATTAAGGTACCTTTACCACAAACCTTCACTAACTACAGATAAGGGGTTCATTAAGGTACCTTTACCACAAACTTTCACTAACTACAGATAAGGGGTTCATTAAGGTACCTTTACCACAAACTTTCACTAACTACAGGTAAAGGGGTTCATTAAGGTACCTTTACCACAAACTTTCACTAACTACAGATAAGGGGTTCATTAAGGTACCTTTACCACAAACTTTCACTAACTACAGATAAGGGGTTCATTAAGGTACCTTTACCACAAACCTTCACTAACTACAGATAAAGGGGTTCATTAAGGTACCTTTACCACAAACCTTCACTAACTACAGATAAAGGGGTTCATTAAGGTACCTTTACCACAAACTTTCACTAACTACAGATAAAGGGGTTCATTAAGGTACCTTTACCACAAACTTTCACTAACTACAGATAAAGGGGTTCATTAGGGTACCTTTACCACAAACCTTCACTAACTACAGATAAGGGGTTCATTAAGGTACCTTTACCACAAACTTTCACTAACTACAGATAACGGGTTCATTAAGGTACCTTTACCACAAACTTTCACTAACTACAGATAAGGGGTTCATTAAGGTACCTTTACCACAAACTTTCACTAACTACAGATAAGGGGTTCATTAAGGTACCTTTACCACAAACTTTCACTAACTACAGATAAGGGGTTCATTAAGGTACCTTTACCACAAACCTTCACTAACTACAGATAAGGGGTTCATTAAGGTACCTTTACCACAAACTTTCACTAACTACAGATAAGGGGTTCATTAAGGTACCTTTACCACAAACTTTCACTAACTACAGATAAGGGGTTCATTAAGGTACCTTTACCACAAACCTTCACTAACTACAGATAACGGGTTCATTAAGGTACCTTTACCACAAACTTTCACTAACTACAGATAAGGGGTTCATTAAGGTACCTTTACCACAAACTTTCACTAACTACAGATAAGGGGTTCATTAAGGTACCTTTACCACAAACCTTCACTAACTACAGATAAGGGGTTCATTAAGGTACCTTTACCACAAACTTTCACTAACTACAGATAAGGGGTTCATTAAGGTACCTTTACCACAAACTTTCACTAACTACAGATAAGGGGTTCATTAAGGTACCTTTACCACAAACCTTCACTAACTACAGATAACGGGTTCATTAAGGTACCTTTACCACAAACTTTCACTAACTACAGATAAGGGGTTCATTAAGGTACCTTTACCACAAACCTTCACTAACTACAGATAAGGGGTTCATTAAGGTACCTTTACCACAAACTTTCACTAACTACAGATAAGGGGTTCATTAAGGTACCTTTACCACAAACTTTCACTAACTACAGATAAGGGGTTCATTAAGGTACCTTTACCACAAACTTTCACTAACTACAGATAAGGGGTTCATTAAGGTACCTTAATGAACCCCTTATCATCTTGTTTATATATCGCGAGGAGTTCGCGCATTTCGTTCACACCAGCCGACACTTTCCTACCAAGAATAATAAAAACAAATCTTGAAGTCAGATTGGCAGGGAAAATTCGGTACATGACAGTTGAAAACGAAATGAAATCGAATGCAATCAGACCTAACTAGCGCCACCTAACTAGCGGAGGTTCGCGTCAGGAAAAGCTTTGAAGTCGTAACCAACGGACCGACTTTCCCCACACTAGCACTGCCCCGCCAGACCTTGCCTTAATACCTCCCTAGCTCGCGATAGGACCACCATCTGTAGGGGGCCAGCTGGCGGCCTACCTCGCGATAGGACTACCATCTGTAGGGGGCCAGCTGGCGGCCTACCTCGCGATAGGACTACCATCTGTAGGGGGCCAGCTGGCGGCCTACCTCGCGATAGGACTACCATCTGTAGGGGGCCAGCTGGCGGCCTAGCTCGCGATAGGACTACCATCTGTAGGGGGCCAGCTGGCGGCCTAGCTCGCGATAGGACTACCATCTGTAGGGGGCCAGCTGGCGGCCTACCTCGCGATAGGACTACCATCTGTAGGGGGCCAGCTGGCGGCCTACCTCGCGATAGGACTACCATCTGTAGGGGGCCAGCTGGCGGCCTACCTCGCGATAGGACTACCATCTGTAGGGGGCCAGGGCAGCTGGCTCATTGCTATTCCAGACAGGGTGGAGGGGGAGACCATACCAAACCCCAGTGTCTCCCATGGAAAGAGAAATCCAGAGGGCGACACCCACTGTGGTGGCCGCCTTCTTGATGAATGACGCACTCGGCAACTGATGGTCTATTTCTCCTTGAACACGATGGTACGACCCTTGAGCAAGACGTTACGACCCTTGAGCACGACGGTACGACCCTTAGGCACGACGGTACGACCCTTGAGCACGACAGTGCGACCCTTGAGAAGGATGGTACGACCCTTGAGCACGACGGTAAGACCCTTGAGCAGGATGGTACGACCCTTGAGCACGATGGTACGGCCCTTGAGCACGACGGTACGACCCTTGAGCATGACGGTACGACCCCTGAGCACGACGGTACGACCCTTTAATTAAGAACGAAAGTACGGCCCTTTGCTATGTATGGCCTGACATTAGTCCTGACCCTTAAGAATTAGTTTAAAGGACAACTAATCATGTCTAAAGGATCGTACCGTCGTGCTCAAGGTTCGTACCGTCGTGCTCAAGGTTCGTACCGTCGTGCTCAAGGATCGCATCGTCGTGCTCAAGGTTCGTACCGTCGTGCTCAAGGATCGTTCGGTCGTGCTCAAGGATCGTACCGTCGTGCTCAAGGATCGCATCGTCGTGCTCAAGGTTCGTACCGTCGTGCTCAAGGATCGATCGGTCGTGCTCAAGGATCGTACCGTCGTGCTCAAGGATCGCATCGTCGTGCTCAAGGTTCGTACCGTCGTGCTCAAGGATCGTTCGGTCGTGCTCAAGGATCGTACCGTCGTGCTCAAGGATCGTACCGTCGTGCTCAAGGATCGATCGGTCGTGCTCAAGGATCGTACCGTCGTGCTCAAGGATCGCATCGTCGTGCTCAAGGTTCGTACCGTCGTGCTCAAGGATCGTTCGGTCGTGCTCAAGGATCGTACCGTCGTGCTCAAGGATCGTACCGTCGTGCTCAAGGGTCGCACCATCGTGCTCAAGGGTCGTACCGTCGTGCTCAAGGATCGTACCGTCGTGCTCAAGGATCGTACCGTCGTGCTCAAGGATCGTACCGTCGTGCTCAAGGATCGTACGTTCGTGCTCAAGGATCGTAACGTCGTGCTCAAGGATCGTACCGTCGTGCTCAAGGATCGTACCATCACGATCAAGGATCGTACCGTCACGATCAAGGATCGTACCGTCGTGCTCCAGGGGAAAAGAAATAAAAATGAAATTGGCAGTCATGAGTTCTTGCTCCCAAGTTCACGGGTAAGTGAAGGTGAGAGATTATCATTTAAGACAATGAGAAGGAAGAATGAAATTCGAGAAATACAATAACGCCTAAGAATACAGGAGACACGGCGGAAACGACATTTAATATACTGGTAACCTGATCGTCCGGAAAGAGGAAAGACGAAATGGCTGGTAATTGATAAGGACAAGTCGGTGGAAAGTTGAGACACAGGAAACGACTTGGGCAGCGAAAGATACGGTACAGAAAACAGGGAAGGAGACGCCAGCGTTCATTTACTTCCTACATACCCAAGCGGCGGGCACAGAGGAAGGTTACTGCCTCTATGACGTAAACACCCCCGGGGTTGCGCGCGCACGCACACAAACTTGCATCACCCCTGCATCACGACGGTGGGTTTTCTTCTTCTTGTGTGTCAACGCTAACCTTCCGTAAGCCGTTTTCTTTTCAATTCCATTTGGTAATACCAGAAGAGCGTGTGTGTACTTCCCCATTGCCCTGGGGGTGACGCCTTACTCGATTTCCAAGCGACGCATGCGCGCGCGCGCGGGAAGGACCGAGAAGAAAAGGCGCGGGAAACGAGGCGTCCCGACGGAGGATTTTCGCGCGCCGAGCTCCTCCCTCTTATGGAGGAAGATAAATCGGGCCAAGTCGGCCTCGGGTCGTAACTGTAGCGTAGGTTGGCTGGCAGCTCCCTTCCTGGATGCCCTCCTCCTCCGCCTCCTGCTGTTGCGCGTGTCGCCGAGGAGGACGCTGCTGAAGAGGCGCTGCTCGCTCTCCTCTCACAAAACTCCCGTACTGGACTGACTTCATACCACGTCTGCTTGCCTGCCACCCTCACCCTCTCTCTCTCTCTCTCTGCTAAGCAGGGCAGGTCAGTGTTCCCCAACACCCAAGGTCCTCTAGCTTGTGGTAGTGATTATAACAATGGTACCAGCAAGGGGTGAGGAAGGGGGAGGACTGGTACGATGGGACGAGTATACGCTTGTCTTCACGCGACACCACTTCCCAGTCTCCTCCACTGCAGGCAGGGGTAATCATAGTGTTTATTTCCGACCCTGAGGGATGGCCATTAATCTACATAACACAGCCCGATACCCGCCTAGTATCTACTCTCTCTCTCTCTCTCTCTCTCTCTCTCTCTCTCTCTCTCTCTCTCTCTCTCTCTCTCTCTCTCTCTCAAACGTCATGTTGTCTCCTGCGGACCACTGTGGTCTCTCTCTCTCTCTCTCCCGGCTCACTGCCCTCGTCATAAAACATCTCCCAATCCACTTCAATCGATCGAATTCTCCAAAAGGCCACAAAACTTCAGCCCCTGTGTAATCATAAAACCATTTCCGACATAGACTGGGTTATTCCTGCGCATGTCAAAACAAAATGTATAAACCTAACCTAACCAAGCGTAACTTACTCCATCCCAACCCAACCCACCTTAACCTAACACAACCCACTAACCTAACCCATCCTAGAAAGGGTTATACGACGGTGTGTGTCTGTGTGTGTGTGTGTGTGTGTGTGTGTGTGTGTGTGTGTGTGTGTGTGTGTGTGTATTTTAATAGTTTTACTGCGTTTCCTACCTTTGATGTTTCGAAATTATCTCTGCTTATAAACTCTCATAAACATCTTAATACTCTTCAAACTAATCTCTCATCTTTATGAGATCTTTCGTCTCTCTCGCTCATTCCTAGTTGCCTGCCAAATTTGAGTATGTAGAACCCACTGGCACATCAGTATGAAGGCGGACATCGGCTCCAGCTACGATCGTCAGCAGGAGACACTACGCACATTCACCAAGTTCGATGATTCTTAATATCCTGAGTGCGACGGTACGATCCTGGAGCATTTCATAGTACGATCCTTGAACGTAATTGTTTGATCCTTGAGCACAGCGGTACGATCTTTGAGCACGATGGTACGATACTTGAGCAGGATGGTACGATACTTGAGCACGAAGGTACGATCTTTGAGCACGATGGTACGATACTTGAGCAGGATGGTACGATACTTGAGCACGAAGGTACGATCTTTGAGCACGATGGTACGATACTTGAGCAGGATGGTACGATACTTGAGCACGAAGGTACGATCTTTGAGCACGATGGTACGATACTTGAGCACGGTGGTACGATACTTGAGCACGAAGGTACGATACTTGAGCACGACGGTACGATACCTGAGCACGGCGGTACGATACCTGAGCACGACGGTACGATACTTGAGCACGATAATACGATACGTGAGCACGACGGTACGATACTTGAGCACGATGGTACGATAACTGAGCACGACGGTACGATACTTGAGCACGATGATACGATACTTTAGCATGATGGTACGACCTTCAGCATGACGGTGCGATACTTGAGCACGATGGTACGATACTTGAGCACGATGGTACGATACTTGAGCACGACGGTACGATACCTGAGCACGACGGTACGATCCTTAGATGGCCTGGTCTTGGACCTGATTATCTAAGGGTCAGGTCAAACGCCAGACCATCGTACACACGAGTCGTACCGTCGTGCTCTGGGGTCGAACGCTTTCTGCTGTGTTCAAGGGTCGTACGTCTGTTCAAACCAGATATCTTTACAACGCTAAAAAAAACTCTTTTCCATAGAGTGTGTGTGTGTGTGTGTGTGTGTGTGTGTGTGTGTGTGTGCGCGTGTGTGTGTGTGTGTGTGTGTGTGTGTGTGTGTGTGTGTGTGTGTGTGTGTGTGTGTGTGTGTGTGTGTGTGTGATTACTATTTGTGTGTCACGGGGAGAGAGTTTACACTCGTAATGGTCCGTCTCTTAACCTTGTATATGTGTACCATGTCTTTATTCCTATGTATGTATGTATATATGTATGCATGTATGTATATACGTATGCATGCATGCATGCGCGCACACACACACACACACACACACACAGCTTAAGCTAGGTAACTATTCATCGACTACCCTCGCGGGGAGGCAGAGCACCTGGGTTGGGTGGCATCCAGCTGCTACGCCCAGGACTCATACCCATGCACGGTTTGACCCCAGGCTGTCCCGTGCTGACTCGTGGTCAGTAACGCTAACCCTCACACCACTGGGACCCGTAAACAACTCGACCCCCACTGGGCCCCTCAGAGTCGGACCCGATCTACAGGTAAAACGCAGACAGCGTTCCACTGGGCCACAGATGAGAGACAAATGTGTGTATTTATCACCTATTCGTTTATGATTCATTAATCCTCATCTCTTTGAGCATTCGTTATTCCCATAAACTTCTTCAATTTACATATGCTCTCTAATGCATAAACAATGACCTCAGCCATCTTATGCCATTCACTCACCGCTATCATACAATAGAAGTACTTCTTTATGCATTCTTTTTAACAACTTTCTTCATGATTTTCATATAATGTCCTCTGGTGGCTCTAACTCCCCCTCCATCTCTCGAAGATATGTCTTTAAAAGGTCACCCTTCACTCTTCTCTCTTCCAAGGTCAGCCCAATCTAAAGCCTTTATCCTTTCCTCGTAAACTTAGCAGTGTGTGTGTGTGTGTGTGTGTGTGTGTGTGTGTGTGTGTGTGTGTGTGTGTGTCATTAACGTGGCTGGCCTCGTTGTCATCCTTGACACGCTTCCGTCCTCATCTTTAGCATGAGCGTCGCCCGCCAGTTTCTACCGGGAGCTGTGGCATGACCGAGGGTGGTGTATACGCACATACTGTACGTATACACTGATGTTTCCCCCGCGGCCCAGGGCGCGCTAGCCGCTCCTCCTACCGCGGTGCAACACGTCAGCTGCTGGCACGTCCTGACCACAGTGGAGACGATGATGATGGAGGAGGAAAAATAACCTCTGACCCTTGTTGACCTCTGTGGCCACCTCTATGTCTTGTTACGTAATGATGCTTCCATGGTTTCGCCAAATTAGTTTCACGGCTTTCAGCAGAATATCTTCCACCCTCACCCGCCCTAACATCACAGCTGATGGTGGGGCATAACATCTCTTACACTTCCCAAAGGATAGACAGCAGCCAGCAAGCGAGACAGGACTGAGAGAAATGCAAAGGACAGAGAGAGAGACAGACAGCAGGTCAAGACAGGACTGAGGAGAACAGACCATCAGGGCGACAGAAAACCGTCGTTTCAAGACGGTAAGTTTTGGACACACCTTCTGCCAGTATGAAGCCCAACCCTTCCCAGAAGACTTTGTGAACGAGCGTAGTCAGATGGGTGCGGGAGACGGAGGTAGGCAGGCAGGCCGTGCGTGGTGATGGGAGCCAGTTCAGTAATGTTAGGGTTGGTGCGGGCGGCGCAGACAGACAGAATGTATGGAGAGGCAAAAGTTCTTTGGAAGGTGTTCAATGAGAACTTCCTGTTCGAACGTCACAGCACAAGACTAGTGGCGAATCGTGAAACTGCCATCCAAGTACAAGGACATGATACGAGGGAAAATATTTACAACCATTGAACCAAGGGAATGTGTCACCAATTAACCCGACTCACTTCAAAGAGGCATTTACATTTCCTAGAAACAGACGGAAATGTCTTACGGAGAGAGAGAGAGAGAGAGAGAGAGAGAGAGAGAGAGAGAGAGAGAGAGAGAGAGAGAGAGAGAGCTATAGGGATAGAAGACCTGCTAGACAATTGTCGAAGTCCGGAGAGAGAGAGAGAGAGAGAGTAGGGCGAGTGGGGTTACATGAACACTACACGCAGAATTTCCTCAGTAACCCCGCGTTGGTAGAGATCATTTCTGTGCAAACTGGCGTCAGGAGCCGATAAGCAGGAGAACACAGCAGGAAGGTACATGCACACGAGTCAAAGGAGATAAGCGAGAAATACTTGTCTGGTAACGGAGCAGTGGACGAGTGTGAGACAGTGAGACAACGTCTACACTGACCATTGTAGATATGAGGAAATTATATGCTGCACAGGAGAGGTTGAGGGATAAGGTCCCAGGAGTGTAAATGTCCCTCACCTTAAGCACAAACAGATAAACAGATAAACATACACATACACACACGGGCCTCCGTGGTGCTGTGGTTAGAGTCACGGACTATGAGTCAGAACGGACCAGCCTGGGTTCGGCCCATCTGGGTTCGAAATCTGTTTCTTGGCAGTCGGCCCACACCCTACCCCTGTGTTCATCCTCCCTACAAAGGTGATCTATAAACAGGTACCTTGTTTACGCTAGTGTGTGTGTGTGTGTGTGTGTGTGTGTGTGTGTGTGTGTGTGTGTGTGTGTGTGTGTACATACACGGGAGTTAAGACACGGGACACATAGTCTGGGGGTAAGAGAAGGGGCAGCACGAGTGTAAAACTCTCTCCACTTAATATGTCATCACACAGATACCCAGTGACTGGCAACATTCTCGGTCAAACCGACTGGACCCTCTCAGCAGACTACCCAAGAACCACTCACGTGAATCCTCATCATCTACAACACACACCTCAGGTAACCCAGATACAGCTCTCCAGCGGGAACATCAACCAGCAATATGGGCGTTTCAAAACAGAGTCACCACGGGAATAACAGCTCAAAGGCGAGGCTCGGACAACGTCTCCTAGTACATCACACTTTGCTCCCCCCATCTCTGGAAACTTAAAAGATCCAACTTGGGCATCATGATGTGATGGCCTGACTTTTCACCCGATCGGTAAAGGTCAGGTTAAAGCCCAGGCCATCATACCTTAAGGTCGTTATCGTCGTGATGAAGGGGCTAACAGTCGTACTAAAGTGTCGTACCGTCATGCACGTTAATGGGCGTGGGTTGGCAGAGGTCTCCAGTGTGCGTGTGTGAGTGTGTGTGTCACAGTCACAAGGCACGGCAGGGTCTCCACCGACCTTTTCCTCCACCCACTCGTACTCCTGACGCACGCCGCCATCACCTCTGGCTCTGCTCCAGACCTACCTGACGATGATGAGTCGCTGGGTCAAATACCCCTTCAGTAAAGTCTTCTTCTCCCGCGACCGGAAACACGCTCAACATCGCCGCTCACAGGATCGTGATCGCCGTTTTCTCTCGCGACCTACGTACGTACGTAGCGCCGGTGATCGCCCTTCCCTTCCGTCGTTCTCTCCCTCCCCGGCGGCCGTGACATGAAGGAGCGATCCGTGAGCGGCGGATCACGAGCGTTTCACAAGAGGCTGGCGGGAGCGAGCCCAGCACATTACGACATGCCGCACTAGGCTTCGGTAGGGGGTTGCAACAGGGGGTCTCCGGCCGGGCTGAGGGGCGCCCGTCGTGCCCGTGAAAAGGTCCTCCTCCTCCCATCTGTCTTGGTTGGTGTCACTTCCTCTTCCTCCCTAGAGGCGAATTCCCTGCTTCCCTGTGTTCACCTCTTCCCCACTCTGTCGCTTAAATCCCCATTCCTCCACTTATCTCCCCATACCCAGTACATTTCCCCCATCTCCTATGTAACTCTCCTATCTCCCCCATCATCTCCCCATCACTCCGTGCCTCCCCATCACCGTGAATCGTCTCCGCATCCG
Organism: Panulirus ornatus; assembly: GCF_036320965.1. Lineage (NCBI taxonomy): Eukaryota > Metazoa > Arthropoda > Malacostraca > Decapoda > Palinuridae > Panulirus > Panulirus ornatus. The sequence continues at coordinate 64,962,748 of NC_092224.1, forward strand.
CCTGTGACGGGTCTGGTGAACCCAAGCTAGACGAGAGAGCAATGCACGTGGCCACACAGATCACCAGCACCGTGCCAAAGCCAGCAGGAGGACGACACGTGCCGGCCACGACGCGTGGTAACACCTCGTCGTAGGTAGTGGCAGTAGGTAGGCGATCACTGTAGCCCCCTGCCTCATGGATGGTTCTCTGGAGACAGGAATCCAAAGATCTGTTTCTCTGGTCTACGTCACACACACACACACACACACACACACACACACACACACACACACACACACACACACACACACACACACACACACACACGAGCCTCCGTGGTAAAGTGGTCAGCGTCACTGTCCAGCAGTCAGCATGGACCAGTCCGGGGTTGGACACGCATGGGTTGAAATCCCTGGCGCGGCATCCGGCCCACATCCAACCCAGGTTTTCATCCTCCCCTCGGGGCTGGTCGATAAAAGGCTACATGGCTTTGGCCGGTGTATGTGTGTGTGTGTGTGTGTGTGTGTGTGTGTGTGAGACAATATACAGGAATAAAGTCAAGATACTAAAATACAAGGTTAAGAGATGAGGCAACACGAATGTAAGACATCTCATAACGCGCCAATAATACTGCCAAAACACACACACACACACACACACACACACACACACACACACACACACACACACACACACACACACACACACACACAGTGGAAGGCAGGGGTTGGAAGGTATCATTTACCAGAAGGATGTCTGTCCTCATCCAGCAGCACAAGGCCACCACCCTCACCTCCTCGTCTCTCGGTTGTCTTCCCGTCATGTTCAGCGCCCCAGGAGCAGTGCCTGGCGTCTGCCACGGCATGAAACACGTCGTTTCCGCCTCCCGCTGACGTCATTTCCAAACCGGTTTTTTTTCATTTTTTTTATGTACTTACGAACTATCACTTAAAATCTCGAGTGTGTCTTCTGCCGCCTTCCGCTGGTCCCCTATTTTATCAGTAATTTTCAACTTTCTACGTAGACCTTGAGGGTCGACCGTCTGCCCTGCATGATCCTGTGTGTGTGTGTGTGTGTGTGTGTGTGTGTGTGTGTGTGTGTGTGTGTGTGTGTGAGGGGGGGCGATGGTGTCAGGCTGGGGACTGCAGGCGACGACGCGGTCTCGAGGCGTCCCGGGACCTGCCTTATCCTTCTGCATGGGACGACGACGACGAGAGAGAGAGAGAGGTGTCCCACTTTGCCTCGGCCGGTGACACGAGACTCTTGGGACACACCAGGGAGAGAGAGAGAGAGAGAGAGAGAGAGAGAGAGAGAGAGAGAGAGAGAGAGAGAGAGAGAGAGAGAGAGAGAGAGAGAGAGAGACGGGATGTCGCTCCAGCCACCACGTCTCTCTTACTGACTCATGTATCATACGCTCACAACATACACAATCTCTACGTACATTTCCGGAGTCGTACTTGATCTTGGGGGGGGGGGGGGCGCAGTGTTGTGAACGGCAGACACGACACGAGGGGGGGGAACCACACCCTCGAAAGGAAGCCCCCCCCCCCCCACCGCTACAACAAAAACAGTGTAGACCTTTTTATTACAGTGTCACCCGCGTAAATGTCATATGCAAATACCCCCGCGCGCTCCACTTCCCGCTTCCTACGGCAGGAGCGGAACCAGACGGGTGTGTGTGTCTCTCTCCTGTGGTAACGCCACACCAACTGGCCTCATCTAGCATTTCCCCGATGCACGGGCGATGAGGCAACACACTGAGGACGTACCTCGTCACTTTCCATGGATCCATTAAGGGAAAATAAGCGAGTCTACTTCATTCTCTTCAGAGATATATGAAATACAATTTCCCGACAGTCATGTTACAATTGGGGATCCCAGATTCTGAATAACGTATTTATACGTTAATTTCTTTTTTGTCTTATTCTCATGAAAAAGACAACCTCTTGATTGTCTGGGAAACACAAATATAGATTCATCGATTTCGGGGGCAAATGTAACAAATAAATGAAAGCGGGACTACACAGAAAACCCAGAAAATGGTGGAGATATACTTGTCGAAGAAAACGACGACCGAAGGATAAACATAACTTGTCAAGTCACCTTCATATATATTTTTTTTTTTCCACTTCAACTTGGGCTGAGCGACAGTGGAGGAGGCGGGTTCCCATGCCTCAGCGATCAAGGCCACAGCCACACTTTAATATATATATTTACCAGTCCCCCTTGCGTCCTCACCACCGCCCACAATATCAAAACGTTATTTTAGAATTTCCTCCCTCAGACGCCTCCAGAGAGCCCCGACGGCGACACCCACCCGACCAGACACCGGGGGAAGGAAACCATCTGTCCGTCTACCTGTGTACCAGAGATGGCAGAAACCTCAAACATCGACCTACGGTCGAACACTATGGCCAACAGGAGTAACCCGTAGTGGATGGTCTGGCTGTGTGAGGGTGGGTTGACCAACTCTCCAGGGAAACACCGACGCCCTCACCCACACCCCATCATAGCAATGATCCTCACTTGATGATCACAGAGAGAGACAGTCAAAGCTCCTGACGGAGGTCACATCACATATCCCCAGACGGGGTCAGCACCTGACATTCCCCTCCCCTCCCGCCTGACCCATCGCCATATCCACCACCGCCCTCCCCATCACCTGAGCTGCCATGTGATCTACAACCCATGGCTGACACAACAGTTGTAGTCTCAGATGATCCACGATGTTAATTTCCTTCAACACATGCGTAATGTATGGCTACGGAAGGTTCATTCTCCAATAAGAAGTAGTCTCAGATTGAAAATGTCTCGTGGACAAAAAAGGACTTACCACTCTCAGTGTAACCTACAGCAGGCGGAGTCCGGTAACACCTAATATATATATATATATATATATATATATATATATATATATATATATATATATATATATATATATATATATATATATTTTTTTTTTTTTTTTTTCATACTATTCGCCATTTCCCGCATTAGCGAGGTAGCGTTAAGAACAGAGGACTGGGCCTTTGAGGGAATATCCTCATATGGCCCCCTTCTCTGTTCCTTCTTTTGGAAAATTTAAAAAAAAATGAGAGGGAACATTTTCGATGGGTCGAGTCATCATACAAGGAAGGAGCAGCAAACTCGAGTCGGTCACATTCTCATGCTGGGCGAGAGTAGCTTGTGGTGTCCATTAGGGCTGGGCTCTGGGGCCACTGCTGTTCCTGATCAATGTACAAGTCTTGCTACAGGGATCAAGTCGAACCATGACGAGTCTGCGGATGACACCAAGCTCCTAAGGGAAACACGGCGAGTAGCGGAGACCGCTGCGGTCTAACACGGAGGTTCGAGACAAGCTCCACTCGCACGAGCGGGACATGATATTCATCCCAGACACACTTACATTAAAGTGATAAGGACGAGCAGTTGCAGAACTGCAAGGCGGGTTCATCCTCTAACGCGTCAACAGAGACTCCTACACATGGTTGTGAGGAAGGCACACGAGAGGTATCTTGGCCATTATCCAAATCCCATTCCAGGAGGTTAGTTTTCCCACGCTGAGGCAAGGCGAGAGAGTAGGAGGGTGACAGAAGTAAAGGGTGAGAGAAACAGGGAATACGATGCCACCCCGACTACACACACCCAGTACGCTGCAAGACATATGGCCCAGGCAAGACATGATGATAAATCCTCCAGACCCAGAACGGATATGACGATGTCGATTTTGAGCATTGCTGTGGAGTTAGAAGGTCACGCGAAACAAAGGGACACAAGGAACTATGCAAAAGAATTAGGGCACATGTACTTCTAAAGCAATAAACCCGGTAGACTGGAGAAATCAATATGACAGAGGCGAAAGGTGCACGTTACTGGCCATAGAAACTATAGATATCTCATCCTGCACATACAAATGGGTGAAACAAACACACACACACACACACACACACACACACACACACACACACACACACACACACACTTGAATTTTCAAGATTTTGGAATATCCACAGCTCATGAAGCCTATCATGTACCAGTAAGGGTAGGGAGTAAGATGTGAAGGTGCTCCTGAGTGACATAAGCACTAGATATAAAGTTCGAGTGTAGCAAACTTGAGCAAGTTTCATAAGACGTGGGAGAGAATGTTTCCTAGTGTCAGACAGAATGCCCAGGAGTGATGTCAACCTTAGGGAAATCTTTTCTAATTATTGTGCTTTTTCTAAGGAGATCCATAACTGAACGGAGTGAATGACTAGGCTAACACTAGCGAGGTGAACAGGTCCAGCTAAACATTACCGTACAACAGAGTTTGGCAGACCAAAAACGAGCAAAGTGTTGATGCAAACAAAAGACACAAGTGCTAAAGTCGGTTGAAAATTTAATTTCTCCTCATGAATGGGACTATTTTGTTTCTGTATGAATTACTAGAATTTCTGTATGGGGCCAGGTTAGGAACATCAGTACTGCCTCAGACAAGAAAGAAAATAAAAACAGGGATCTTAAGGCAGGGAAAGTTCGTCAACAAACATGAAGAAATTCAAGCACGGTAACGAAAGTTGTTTCAGAGTGGACTACAATTTCATTTGGACCCAAATTATGGGAATCTACCATGACGAGTCAGCCATAACAAGATCCACAAAGAAGACACGAGAGGGAGAGAGAGATGGAGGAGGAACCACAAGACGACAAACGTTTGGAGATGGTGAGGGAAAACTGCCACAAAACAAGACCAGAAGTTAACACAGCTGGAGGAGGAGTTAAACTCAGAAACTCAAGGATCATGAGGCGCGTCATGAGACGAGAGAGGAACTTACCGAAGATGATGGATATCGTCATCAGACACGAACAAAAGTTCAGTTAAGTGGAAGGTACTGAGGAGGTTCATACTCCGTGGAGATAAGGCGAATCCATTACAGAGCAGATCAGGTACGATGGGTCCATTCTAGATGTCCTGGTGGCCGCACAGTTTAAGGCCAGGACTCAGGCGATGTAGGGTGAGCGTTCCAGACCCTGACGCATTCACGGGCCGGCCCGCCCAGGGTCGAGCGCACAGGTTCCAATCCTGGTTGCGGAAGTCTGTCCACAGTTAACCGAGCTGTTCATCCACTCCCCTAAGGGCTGGTCGATGAAATGGGATGGGATGGCCTTGATAAGGGCCTCAGCAGCCAGTGCCGTCTCAATTAACATAAAAAAAAAGTACAGAATCTACTGTCAACAGTGGAGCAATGCTGACACAACTGCTCAACAGACGGTGAACGTGAAGACACACGTAGAGGAGCATAGGTTCGGGGGTCACACATACAGAGGTACACAGGACACTTCACGAAGATGTGCTAGGAATAACATGTACTTGTTAAGGGATGGAGCAGTCGAGAAAATCTATGGCTTGGGCCATGAAAGGCTCAGAAAAATAAAGAGCACAGATGACCGCCGCTGGTTAGCTAAAAGGAGAGGTTTCTAGAGGAAGTGACACACACACAGAGGATGTGATCAATCAAAACTGAAGGATCCACCTGAACAGCTGGTGGCACCAAGATTACAAAGATCAGTAAAAGTGGAAGTTGGTAGACGTAAATCTTTCATTAGTGCTGCCTTGAATGATGATCATATACCAAGATAAGGAAGAAAGAGAAAAGAAATAAAAACATTATATCACTGGAGAGTACAGAACCGCAAGATGTAATTCAAGAGAAAAAAAAAAAAAAGAAGATTGGTGGTATACTGTTTGATCTGGGGTCATCTAGGCGGGAGGTGCCAAGGAAAAAAATATAAGAAAGTTAAAGACAAGGTGGGATTTAGTGTGGAATATTCATCCAATGTGATAAAGGAAGAAGAGAGGGAGAGAAGAAAAGAATGCAGCAGGAGCAAAAAACCGGAGGCACCAAATGAGGCAAGAGGACTGAGCAATCCAGCAGAGAGGGCAGGAAACTAATGTGTTCATGGAATTCAAGGATCATGCAAGGGATATCCGACTGTTATTACTGGAGTCGTGAAGACTGAGCTCACCAAAGAGACAGAGTCTCACCTGTTCTTCCCGGAGGAGGGAAAGAGAAGGCAAGGCAAAATGAGGATTGGCCCTCTTAATTAAGGGGAGCCTTAAGTGTTAGGAAATGGAGGAAAATGGCCCATTGAAACAGTTCAATAATGGGAAGAGTAATTGTAAGGAGGAAGTGCAGAGTGAAGGAACAATCAGGATAGTACATGAAGCTGTCAAACACACACTCTCTCACAGGTGGTAAAGTACTGGTAATGTGGAAATTGTATTATAATGAGACAGACTGCGGAAACTGGATTCCCCTGATGATAGGGAGTTACTGAGACACAAGGTCTTAGGAGTGGAGTGGTTACAGGAAAATGTCTTCCACCAAGATGTCTGTGAGCACAACAGGATGAGGGAGACTTAAGGCATCACAATTGCTAGATATAACCTTCACACATACTTGTGTGGATATTGAGTATATATATATATATATATATATATATATATATATATATATATATATATATATATATATATATATATATCCCTGGGGATAGGGGAAAAAGAATACTTCCCACGTATTCCCTGCGTGTCGTAGAAGGCGACTAAAAGGGGAGCGAGCGGGGGGGCGGCTGGAAATCCTCCCCTCTCGTTTTCTTTTTTTCTAATTTTCCAAAAGAAGGAACAGAGAAGGGGGCCAGGTGAGGATGTTCCCTCAGGGGCCCGGTCCTCTGTTCTTAACGCTACCTCGCTGGCGCGGGAAATGGCGAATAGTTAAAAAAAAAAATATATATATATATATATATATATATATATATATATATATATATATATATATATATATAAGATAGGTAGACAGACAGATCGACAGCTAGACAGACAGATACTCCAGTTAGTAAAAGCGGTCATATAATACTCACGTCTGACTGTGTGTTAGACGAAGACAATTAAAGAGCACAGGTGAGAGACGAGACATAAAGAGGAGATATAAACACGGCAAAAACACAACCTTCAACAATACCTATGGTGTAACACACACTTGGAAATGGAGCTCAGTGGCCAGCAACCTGGGCTCTGTGGTAAACGGCCTTGTGTTATTTACAATGACGTAGGGACGTGGGCACACTTCTAGCCTCAAAGACAGAGGAAATGGTGAGGAAAAAGGGCAGAATGATTTGAGTCACGCTGTTAAAAAGCAAAAAAAGGAGTTTCGGAATCTGTAGTCACGAACAGACAGACAGAACTCCGGCCAACCAACAGTTACAAGGTAAAAGAGAGCAACGAATGTGTATAACAAGTAAACAAAAAATTAAAGTAACAACAAAGATACTATGAAAAGAATATTGTGGGCAAGTCAGGAGACACTCGGAAACTTTTCCGTATATCCATCAGTAGTTTGTTGTCAATTAAGGAGCAGCTAATCAAGCAAAGGGATTATGAGGACAAATTTTTGGGGATGTAGAAATGTGTGAGGAACTGAATAACAAGTAGCAAGTTCAGTTTTTTCTCCTTTAAGTGGAAGACACTAATAACAAGAAGCAAGTTCAGGGCTTTCTTTCCTTTTGAAGTGGAAGACACATAAACTCAGAATATCAACAAGATGGGAAATGGGAGGAAGATTAAGAGAACACCGAGATACCTGGAAAATACATTAACGGAACACTTAAAAGATCTTGGGCCACACGAGGATCACGGAACTATTAACATATCACCGTGTGTGATGAAGATGTGTGCGCAGACACTCGAGATACACCTCTTGAAACACTGATCAAGACGTCGCTGGGGGAAAGGCGAAGTGCCACTATGACAATAATGGTGAAGGGCGAACTGTACGAAAGGAGACCAGGAACACGTATTCGGCTACAGACCAATCTGGCTGACGAGAGTGTGGTCTGCGTGGTTCTACAAAACACGATCAAGCGAGCCAATGGATGACTTCATATAAAGGAGTAATGACCCGGGTGAGCGACGACACACGGTGCTGGGGGGAGAGGAGGTCCTGTGTAAGACAACCTCTTGGATTTCTACGAGAGCGTGACATGCGTCCGTCAGATGACGAAATTATGGCTACTCTGTATCTGGAGCGCTAGGAAGCATCTGGCACTCCCTCGCATATACCAGGACGAGGAAGAAGCTGGATCCTCAGCCAGGAACAAGGAGAAGACTCCTTCAATATGCAGATGATTATCTTAAAGGGAAGAAAGGACACATGTCAGTAGGGGGGAGCCTTCTCGAAGTGGGCTGTGGCGTACGCTGGCGGGTTCCGTCCTGGGACCCACTGCTCCTCTCGATCCATACGGACGACGCACCAGGAGGACGGGACTTCTGTGTTTGTGGACGACGTCCAGCTCATGATGGAGGTGAGAGGAGAACTGCATCATCGACCAAGTGGGCCAAGACAAACCCCGCTGTTGGTGGATGGTAATGAACCCAGGTAAATACAATGTGCTGAGGACGGGGCACAGTGAAAGAAGACCTCAGTATATACAGTATCCAGGAGATGATAAACGGCAGGGATTGGTCTGTGAGAAGGACTTACGACGAGTTGCCACCGTCCCTGACCCGTCGCCAGACTCCCACACTCGGAGTGTAGAGTGAGAGACAAACTGTCTGCTGGCAAGATATTAGAATGGTCTTCAAGTATAATGATATGCAAATATTCAGCAAGTTGTTCGTGCCTAGACTCGGCTAAAACTAGAACATACACACAATTACTAGGTTAAAACTAGAACATACACACAATTACTAGGTTAAAACGAGAACATACAGACAATTACTAGGTTAAAACGAGAACATACAGACAATTACTAGGTTAAAACGAGAACATACAGACAATTACTAGGTTAAAACGAGAACATACAGACAATTACTAGGTTAAAACGAGAACATAGTGTGACCCACAAGCACGACGGGGTGACCCAGAAGCACGACAATGTGACCCAGAAGCACGACAGTGTGACCCAGAAGCACGACAATGTGACCCAGAAGCACGACAATGTGACCCAGAAGCACGACAATGTGACCCAGAAGCACGACAATGTGACCCAGAAGCACGACAGTGTGACCCAGAAGCACGACAGTGTGACCCAGAAGCACGACAATGTGACCCAGAAGCACGACAGTGTGACCCACAAGCACGACGGGGTGACCCAGAAGCAAGACAGTGTGACCCAGAGGCACGACAGTGTGACCCAGAGGCACGACAGTGTGACCCAGAAGCACGACAGTGTGACCCACAAGCACGACGGGGTGACCCAGAAGCACGACAATGTGACCCAGAAGCACGACAGTGTGACCCACAAGCACGACGGGGTGACCCAGAAGCACGACAATGTGACCCAGAAGCACGACAATGTGACCCAGAAGCACGACAATGTGACCCAGAAGCACGACAATGTGACCCAGAAGCACGACAGTGTGACCCAGAAGCACGACAATGTGACCCAGAAGCACGACAATGTGACCCAGAAGCACGACAATGTGACCCAGAAGCACGACAGTGTGACCCACAAGCACGACATGTGACCCACAAGCACGACATGTGACCCACAAGCACGACGGGGTGACCCAGAAGCACGACAATGTGACCCAGAAGCACGACAATGTGACCCAGAAGCACGACAATGTGACCCAGAAGCACGACAATGTGACCCAGAAGCACGACAGTGTGACCCACAAGCACGACATGTGACCCACAAGCACGACGGGGTGACCCAGAAGCACGACAATGTGACCCAGAAGCACGACAGTGTGACCCAGAAGCACGACAATGTGACCCAGAAGCACGACAATGTGACCCAGAAGCACGACAATGTGACCCAGAAGCACGACAATGTGACCCAGAAGCACGACAATGTGACCCAGAAGCACGACAATGTGACCCAGAAGCACGACAATGTGACCCAGAAGCACGACAATGTGACCCAGAAGCACGACAGTGTGACCCACAAGCACGACGGGGTGACCCAGAAGCACGACAATGTGACCCAGAAGCACGACAATGTGACCCAGAAGCACGACAGTGTGACCCACAAGCACGACGGGGTGACCCAGAAGCACGACAGTGTGACCCACAAGCACGACGGGGTGACCCAGAAGCAAGACAGTGTGACCCACAAGCACGACGGGGTGACCCAGAAGCACGACAATGTGACCCAGAAGCACGACAATGTGACCCAGAAGCACGACAATGTGACCCAGAAGCACGACAGTGTGACCCACAAGCACGACGGGGTGACCCAGAAGCACGACAATGTGACCCAGAAGCACGACAATGTGACCCAGAAGCACGACAATGTGACCCAGAAGCACGACAATGTGACCCAGAAGCACGACAATGTGACCCAGAAGCACGACAATGTGACCCAGAAGCACGACAGTGTGACCCACAAGCACGACATGTGACCCACAAGCACGACATGTGACCCACAAGCACGACATGTGACCCACAAGCACGACATGTGACCCACAAGCACGACATGTGACCCACAAGCACGACATGTGACCCACAAGCACGACGGGGTGACCCAGAAGCAAGACAGTGTGACCCAGAAGCACGACAGTGTGACCCAGAAGCACGACAATGTGACCCAGAAGCACGACAGTGTGACCCAGAAGCACGACAGTGTGACCCAGAAGCACGACAATGTGACCCAGAAGCACGACAGTGTGACCCAGAGGCACGACAGTGTGACCCAGAGGCACGACAGTGTGACCCAGAAGCACGACAGTGTGACCCAGAGGCACGACAGTGTGACCCAGAGGCACGACAGTGTGACCCAGAAGCACGACAATGTGACCCAGAAGCACGACAGTGTGACCCAGAGGCACGACAGTGTGACCCAGAGGCACGACAGTGTGACCCAGAGGCACGACAGTGTGACCCAGAAGCACGACAATGTGACCCAGAAGCACGACAGTGTGACCCACAAGCACGACGGGGTGACCCAGAAGCACGACAATGTGACCCAGAAGCACGACAGTGTGACCCAGAAGCACGACAATGTGACCCAGAAGCACGACAGTGTGACCCAGAAGCACGACAATGTGACCCAGAAGCACGACAATGTGACCCAGAAGCACGACAATGTGACCCAGAAGCACGACAGTGTGACCCAGAAGCACGACAATGTGACCCAGAAGCACGACAGTGTGACCCACAAGCACGACGGGGTGACCCAGAAGCAAGACAGTGTGACCCAGAAGCACGACAGTGTGACCCACAAGCACGACATGTGACCCACAAGCACGACGGGGTGACCCAGAAGCAAGACAGTGTGACCCAGAGGCACGACAGTGTGACCCAGAGGCACGACAGTGTGACCCAGAGGCACGACAGTGTGACCCAGAAGCACGACAATGTGACCCAGAAGCACGACAATGTGACCCAGAAGCACGACAGTGTGACCCAGAAGCACGACAGTGTGACCCAGAAGCACGACAGTGTGACCCAGAAGCACGACAATGTGACCCAGAAGCACGACAGTGTGACCAGAAGCACGACAATGTGACCAGAAGCACGACAGTGTGACCCAGAAGCATGACAGTGTGACCAGAAGCACGACAATGTGACCCAGAAGCACGACGGGGTGACCCACAAGCATGACAGTGTGACCCAGAAGCACGACAATGTGACCCAGAAGCACGACAGTGTGACCCAGAGGCACGACAGTGTGACCCAGAAGCACGACAATGTGACCCAGAAGCACGACAGTGTGACCCAGAGGCACGACAGTGTGACCCAGAGGCACGACAGTGTGACCCAGAGGCACGACAGTGTGACCCCTCCTGATGTTATATTTGCCTCTGATCTTAAATATATATATATATATATATATATATATATATATATATATATATTCCTATTAAGTTAAATATACACTCATTCACTGACCTATATACACATATATATGTAACTCCTCGGGGGCATGTGTGCCCTGAGCGTGGAGGTGGTCAATGCTTGCATTAATACATGCGTTACGGTATGCGGGCCCAGGCAGGAGCAGCAGCAGTGTGTACGTCAGCGGGCAGGGGTGAAGGGCGACCAGCCAGTCAGTGTTACCACCACAAAAACCAGTCCCTCACACACACACACACACACACACACACACACAGAGCGTACCCTTCCTCACCCCGAGCTCTCCTGGTGACATGGAGGTGCTCAGCCTGTTCTCCGTGAAGGCCCCAGTCCCTCTTGTTCCTCAGGCGCTGCCTCCCTCGGGCGGGAAAGGCCTTCGCGTGGGTACATGCCACCGACACCATGACCATGAGGGTCAGCCAGGGGAGTACGAGGTCGCCAGCGGCCTGCCTGGTGGGTTCCTGTCGTCGTCAACGGAGGAAAAGACATGGATGATATCACCGCCCGAAGAACTTTCACTCGAAGGGAACCCATAATTTCCCTGTTACTGACTGTAGCGCAACCTTGTAACTCCACCACCTTTATAAGATGGGTTATATAATATATATATATATATATATATATATATATATATATATATATATATATATATATATATAGAGAGAGAGAGAGAGAGAGAGAGAGAGAGAGAGAGAGAGAGAGAGAGAGAGAGAGAGAGAGAGAGAGAGAGAGAGAGAGACACTTCTCGCCATTTCCCATGTTGGTAAGGTAGCGTTAAGAACAGAGGACTGAGCCTTTGAAGGAAATCCTCACTTGGCCCCCTTTTCTGTTCCTTCTTTCAGAAAATTAAAAATGAGAGGGGAGGATTTCCAGTCCCCCGCTCCTTCCTCGTCAACGACACGCAGGGAACTTACCGTGTTTCATTTTCCCCGTGGACTCATAGGAATATCTTGATTCACGCGCAAAATGGTAATCCTTTCCTATATATATATATATATATATATATATATATATATATATATATATATATATATAATCCCTGCGGATAGGGGAGAAAGAATACTTCCCACGTATTCCCTGGGTGTCGTAGAAGGCGACTAAAAGGGGAGGGAGCGGGGGGCTGGAAATCCTCCCCTCTCATTATTTTTTTTTAATTTTCCAAAAGAAGGAACAGAGAAGGAGGCCAGGTGAGGATATTCCCTCAAAGGCCCAGTTCTCTGTTCTTAACGCTACCTTGCTAATGCGGGAAATGGCGAATAGTTTGAAAGAAAAGAAAGATATATATATATATATATATATATATATATATATATATATATATATATATATATATATATATATATATATATATGAAATCACAATTCAGTAGATTATATAATCTTATCTAACATGTAATTTTTTTTCCCACATGCGTGACATGTTACACGGAGACAACCCGCCTCATCAGGTGCCGAGAATTCTTCAACTTAGCAAATCCCAACATGGCCGGCACCACCAACACAACCTCTCGCCGCTGCCACTGAAGACGAGGAAACTTAACCTTCATAAGTGTCATCATGGACTAGTGTGATCAAGATATTTTTTTTTTTTTTCTGCTTTGTCGCTGTCTCCCGCGTTTGCGAGGTAGCGCAAGGAAACAGACGAAAGAAATGGCCCAACCCATCCCCATACACATGTATATACATACGTCCACACACGCAAATATACATACCTACACAGCTTTCCATGGTTTACCCCAGACGCTTCACATGCCCTGATTCAATCCACTGACAGCACGTCAACCCCGGTATACCACATCGCTCCAATTCACTCTATTCCTTGCCCTCCTTTCACCCTCCTGCATGTTCAGGCCCCGATCACTCAAAATCTTTTTCACTCCATCTTTCCACCTCCAATTTGGTCTCCCTCTTCTCCTCGTTCCCTCCACCTCCGACACATATATCCTCTTGGTCAATCTTTCCTCACTCATTCTCTCCATGTGACCAAACCATTTCAAAACACCCTCTTCTGCTCTCTCAACCACGCTCTTTTTATTTCCACACATCTCTCTTACCCTTACGTTACTTACTCGATCAAACCACCTCACACCACACATTGTCCTCAAACATCTCATTTCCAGCACATCCATCCTCCTGCGCACAACTCTATCCATAGCCCACGCCTCGCAACCATACAACATTGTTGGAACCACTATTCCTTCAAACATACCCATTTTTGCTTTCCGAGATAATGTTCTCGACTTCCACACATTCTTCAAGGCTCCCAGAATTTCGCCCCCTCCCCCACCCTATGATCCACTTCCGCTTCCATGGTTCCATCCGCTGCCAGATCCACTCCCAGATATCTAAAACACTTCACTTCCTCCAGTTTTTCTCCATTCAAACTCACCTCCCAATTGACTTGACCCTCAACCCTACTGTACCTAATAACCTTGCTCTTATTCACATTTACTCTTAACTTTCTTCTTCCACACACTTTACCAAACTCAGTCACCAGCTTCTGCAGTTTCTCACATGAATCAGCCACCAGCGCTGTATCATCAGCGAACAACAACTGACTCACTTCCCAAGCTCTCTCATCCACAACAGACTTCATACTTGCCCCTCTTTCCAAAACTCTTGCATTCACCTCCCTAACAACCCCATCCATAAACAAATTAAACAACCATGGAGACATCACACACCCCTGCCGCAAACCTACATTCACTGAGAACCAATCACTTTCCTCTCTTCCTACACGTACACATGCCTTACATCCTCGATAAAAACTTTTCACTGCTTCTAACAACTTGCCTCCCACACCATATATTCTTAACACCTTCCACAGAGCATCTCTATCAACTCTATCATATGCCTTCTCCAGATCCATAAATGCTACATACAAATCCATTTGCTTTTCTAAGTATTTCTCACATACATTCTTCAAAGCAAACACCTGATCCACACATCCTCTACCACTTCTGAAACCACACTGCTCTTCCCCAATCTGATGCTCTGTACATGCCTTCACCCTCTCAATCAATACCCTCCCATATAATTTACCAGGAATACTCAACAAACTTATACCTCTGTAATTTGAGCACTCACTCTTATCCCCTTTGCCTTTGTACAAGATATATATATATATATATATATATATATATATATATATATATATATATATATATATATATATATATATATATATATATATATATATTTCTCCCCTATCCCTGGGAATAGGGGAGAAAGAATACTTCCCACGTATTCCCTGCGTGTCGTAAAAGGCGACTAAAAGGGAAGGGAGCGGGGGGGCTGGAAATCCTCCCCTCTCTTTTTTTTTTTTTTAATTTTCCAAAAGAAGGAACAGAGAAGGGGGCCAGGTGAGGATATTCCCTCAAAGGCCCAGTCCTCTGTTCTCAACGCTACCTTGCTAATGCGGGAAATGGCGAATAGTATAGGATATATATATTTTTTTCTTTTTCTTGTTTTGTCGCTGTCTCCCGCGTTTGCGAGGTAGCGCAAGGAAACAGACGAAAGAAATGGCCCAACCCACCCCCATACACATGTATATACATACGTCCACACACGCAAATATACATACCTACACAGCTTTCCATGGTTTACCCCAGACGCTTCACATGCCCTGATTCAACCCACTGACAGCACATCAACCCCGGTATTCCACATCGATCCAATTCACTCTATTCCTTGCCCTCCTTTCACCCTCCTGCATGTTCAGGCCCCGATCACACAAAATCTTTTTCACTCCATCTTTCCACCTCCAATTTGGTCTCCCACTTCTCGTTCCCTCCACCTCCGACACATATATCCTCTTGGTCAATCTTTCCTCACTCATTCTCTCCATGTGCCCAAACCATATCAAAACACCCTCTTCTGCTCTCTCAACCACACTCTTTTTATTTCCACACATCTCTCTTACCCTTACGTTACTTACTCGATCAAACCACCTCACACCACACATTATCCTCAAACATCTCATTTCCAGCACATCCATCCTCCTGCGCACAACTCTATCCATAGCCCATGCCTCGCAACCATACAACATTGTTGGAAACACTATTCCTTCAAACATACCCATTTTTGCTTTCCGAGATAATGTTCTCGACTTACACACATTCTTTAAGGCTCCCAGGATTTTCGCCCCCTCCCCCACCCTATGATCCACTTGCGCTTCCATGGTTCCATCCGCTCCCAGATATCTAAAACACTTTACTTCCTCCAGTTTTTCTCCATTCAAACTTACCTCCCAATTGACTTGACCCTCAACCCTACTGTACCTAATAACCTTGCTCTTATTATATATATATATATATATATATATATATATATATATATATATATATATATATATATATATATATATATATAGTAAATATATATATGCTGATAACCACGAGTAAAAAATGAAACACGATAAGTTCCCAAGTGCCCTCTCGTATTATAATCACATCGTGAGGGCGAGACACAAGAATGAGCTAGAAGACTTAGAACGGTCAGTGCATCTACACGAGAGAGGCGGAGCTAAGACGTCGCTGGTACACACAGTGTTGGCGGTGCCCTGGTCCGGCATCATGCCTCTCCTAATATCTTATGGTGTAGAACGAGACAGGACACCATCTACAAACCTTACCCTTCGACCAAGCAGACCAGTTTACACAGACCTTCACTAGCAGTCCTCATTCTGTTCGTGGAGTCAATTTGAGAAGATTCGACCACGTATACACAAAGACTTGTTACATGAATATCTGTGAAGGTCTACGTAAAGTGGACAGCTCTGTCGTGGGGCAAAAATCTTTATATGCTTTCCCGCGTCTTGTCCACATCATAAAATTTTATGACAGGCACGATGCCAGACCCGAACACCATAAACCACAAACACTGTGTACCATCACTGTCCTCGCTACACCTTTCATATATATATATATATATATATATATATATATATATATATATATATATATATATA
The DNA here is from genome assembly GCF_036320965.1 of Panulirus ornatus. Classification (NCBI taxonomy): domain Eukaryota; kingdom Metazoa; phylum Arthropoda; class Malacostraca; order Decapoda; family Palinuridae; genus Panulirus; species Panulirus ornatus. The sequence continues at coordinate 64,979,533 of NC_092224.1, forward strand.
TATATATATATATATATATATATGCGCTGACTATTCAAAGTCTTCTACTTCATTCCTGTATCTCTCCTGACAATGTGATTACACACACGAAAGTGCACTCGAACTTACCGGGTTTTATTTACCTCGTGGTTATCAGCATGTACCAGGTCACGCACATCACTGTGACCTACTGCAATATATATATATATATATATATATATATATATATATATATATATATATATATATATATATATATACACACACACACAAAATTGTGTGTGTGTGTGTGTGTGTGTGTGTGTGTGTGTGTTTCTCGTGATGAACGGCAGGTCCAGAACATGCCTCGATCAGGGTCATCTCGGGTGAAAGGGAAAAGGGTACGCGAGAAAAAAATATCTCAAAATCAATTATGGAAGACTGATTAAGACGCTGCACCACCAGGTAGGGATAATGGGTGGGGAGAGAGAGAGAGAGAGAGAGAGAGAGAGAGAGAGAGAGAGAGAGAGAGAGAGAGAGAGAGAGAGAGAGAGAGAGACTCCTTCGACGGAGAGATCATCTTAAGTGGAAGGGAGCGGGGGAGACATGGCACAGGGGCCTCGTCGAAACGGGGTGGTGGTAGTGACCAGCGGAGTGCCGCAGGGTCAGGTTCTGGGACCATCACTCACTCCTGATCTATGTGAATGACTTGCCAGATGTGGACTCCTATTTCAACAGGTTCGCAGATGACGCCGAGGCCATGAGAGGGACGTGGAGAGCGAGGAGGGTTGCATCGACCTACAAGGGGACCCAGACAGAACCCCAGAGGTGGTCTATATACGTGGGTGACGCAATTCATCTCGAGCAAGTGTAATCAGGACGGGATCAAGTGAAAGCATGCCTCATTATGAATATCATCACGTACCATTATGACAATATAAGCTGTAGGAATCTGTCTGTGTGAGGGGCTTGGGAGTACACATCGTTCCTCATGTAAGGCCACAGTATCTCATGGCGGGAACAGTGAAGTAGATAAGATAAATGCCTGAAAGTACATTTCATATGGTTACATTCATCCTCCAGACTCGTGGGACTACGTATATACAATGTTCTTAAAAATATAGACACAGATAAAGACATGTTTTTTTTGTCAGGATGATCATGGACTAAAAAAAAATAATGAATATAATTATCAGCGTTGGTGGGCTTCCTTTACGTGTTCTTTTGAGAATTTATGTCATTCTGAGAGCTTTGTGAGCAAGGCTGATTGGAAAGCCAGGAAGACATTTCATACATCTAGTAACAATTGGTGAAAAAAATTATAACAGCGTTGCCCTATTCACCTAAGCCAATGTCAGGTAGTTACTAAAAAAGAATTTTAATGTTTCCTGTCAATATAGCAATATTATCCGTAAAACCTTGATCAAATGTAGGCCAAACTATAAGAAAATTGGTACTGTTTATCCTGTTCCATGCAAGTCATGTAGGGATGTATACATTGGCCGGGCAGGGAAAACGGAAGATGAAAGATGTTACTGGCAGAGACAATCAGTGCTCAGAGGTGACACAACAATGCTATCATTAAACAGTTCCAGGAAGACCATCCCCCCTTACTGCAGACCTTAACAACGAAGTCACTGTACCAACCATGAGATTATGTTACCTGCAATATCACTGAATCTGTCATAATGGCTAAATATCAATAACCTTAAACCTAACTCCAAGGTAACTTTAAAAAGCACATCCCATCATCAACCAAATCATGATGGATGACCCATCCAGGCAGCGTAGCATAATAGGAGTACCCGATCACACGTCTCGTTACCCAGGCCAACCACAACACCCCAACACAATCCCTCCTGACCGCGACACCCACGTCCCCCCACTCCCTATAACGTCTCAGTCTCTGTCCTGAAGTACGGGCGAGGGAGTCTACAAGCTTGGGTGCTAGTGCTGGGTGCTGAAACTCTGTGAACTGCACACACACACACACACACACCTAATGAGGTGGGTTTCTTCCAGGAAACATGCAGTGCATTGTTTAAGTTTCAATAGAGCTTTAGAACTTCTGAAGCGCGATCGTCCAACAGCACGGACTTCGTCGTCAGCAAGGAGGTGCCAGAAACAGACGAAGAAAAGGCCTCATTCCCTCACATCCATTTCCTAGCTGCAATATGTAATGCACCGAAATCACAGGGAACACCAAGCAGGCCACACAAACTTTTCCGTGGTTTCTCCCGGCTATTCTATAAGCCGCAGTTCAGTCCATGTGACAGCACGTCGCCCCTCGCATACCACATTGCTCCGATTCGCTCTACCCCGCCCATGCCTTTCACCAACTTGCATTATCATCAGGCCCCAGACATTGTATTCCAATTTTTCACTCCATCCTTCCATCTCCAATTTGGTCTCCCATTTCTCCCTATCTCCTTGACATCAGACACTTCTGTCAATCTCTCCTCACTCATTCTCTCCATGCATCGAAACACGTTCAGCACACCTTCCTCATCTCTCTCAACCATACTCTTTTTATTATCACACACACACATGTCTCTCTTTCACCCAATTATCATTTACTCGATCGAACCACTTCACACCACATACTATTCTCCAACATTTCATTTCCAAAACATTCCTCCTTCTCCTCCTCCTCCGCACATTCTCATCCACAGCCCATGCTTCGCCTCCATACAACACCGTCGGACCTACAATACCTTCAAACATATACATTCTCGCCCTTCCAGACAGTGACCTCTCTTTCAACACATTCCTCAGTGCCACTGTCCTCAGTGCCACTGTCCTCAGTGCCACCTTTGTATAGAGAAAAAAAAAAAGTTAAAGGAGAGGAAGAAGAGGTGGGACAGGGCAACAGGATAGTTTGAAATGGAAAAGAAGACTAAAGCGTGTACACAGGTGTATAGTGTAATATCTTTTCCTCTTTCTTATGCAAGGGTGATTTTCTGAAAGCTTGTTTTTGCTCCCGGGACCTTCGTCCCTCACCCTGCACTATGACTCACCTCAGCTTCCATGGTTCCAATCACAGGCATCTAAAACACAACACAGACGAGTTTTTTTTTTCTCTTTAATCCAAACTCTCTCTCTCTCTCTCTCTCTCTCTCTCTATATATATATATATATATATATATATATATATATATATATATATATATATATATATATCGTTGAAGTGCGTTGATCTAATCAATCATATAAACTATACTCCGCGATCTTTTGAGAGAACACAGCTGACCTCGTAAACCGTGTTGGATTAAATACATCATCAGACACAGTAAACAGTTCATCAACATCCGAGACTGAGCAGTCTGACTGAACTGGTTCCACCCGACTCTACAAAGTCATCTCCCGATGCATTCACCAGACCTGATCAACACCGGTTCGTATATGCCAACTACGACATCGTGCCTGTCATTCCCAAAATATGGCTGATCAAGACGGCTGGAGGATGCGGTTTCGTGGGGACAGCCAGGCATACTTAACGGATGACCTGACGGTCTGTGACTCGGTCATTTCCCGAAGTACAACGTGTGTGTGTGTGTGTGTGTGTGTGTGTGTGTGTGTGTGTGTGTATGTGTGTGTGTGTGTGTGAGAGCGAGAGAGAGAGAGAGAGATGTATACTTAAGCAGGGGCGAGTATGGCGAGGTGAAGACTTTACCAGAGGGTTAGCGTGTGGTCATGGTGAGGCAAAGGGAAGGTTAAGGGGACTTAGGAAAAACGTTAAGAAACCTTAGGAGTCAACCAGGGAGTCACGTCAGACATGGCTAGCTCTTTGGGGCCCTTTTGGCCTTCCAACGACCAAAATCATCAAAGGCCGTCTGGGTCAACTCACACACACGACCCGGAAAAATCTTCAAACACCTTCCCTCGAGGCGTCGAGGTTTTGCGTGGGCCACAAACACTCTTACTGCGTTTGTGGTTCATCCATAACACATGATTCCTAGTCCAATGATCTCATTTGTCTTGCCTAAGCTTTCGCTGACTTTGGCCACATTATATATATATATATATATATATATATATATATATATATATATATATATATATATATATATATATATATATATTGGAAAGGATCACAATTTTGCGCGTGATCAAGATATTCCTATGAGTTCACGGGGAAAATGAAACACGAAAAGTCTCCCCTGATGATGTGACTATTACACGAAAGTGCACTTGGGAACTTTTCGTGTTTCATTTTCCCCGTGGACTCATAGGAATATATATATATATATATATATATATCCCTGGGGATAGGGGAGAAAGAATACTTCTCACGTATTCCCTGCGTGTCGTAGAAGGCGACTAAAAGGGAAGGGAGCGGGGGGCTGGAAATCCTCCCCTCTCGTTTTTATTTTTCCAAAAGAAGGAACAGAGAAGGGGGCTAAGTGAGGATATTCCCTCAAAGGCTCAGTCCTCTGTTCTTAACGCTACCTCGCTAACGCGGGAAATGGCGAATCGTGTGAAAAAAAAAAAAAAAAAAAAAAAATATATATATATATATATATATATATATATATATATATATATATATATATATATATATATATATATATCTCCAAGTTTCAAAAAATGTCTGCCTGTTGGATCATAAACACATTTCCCATTCTTACCAAGAAAAGAATCGGTTTTTGATCATCATGACATTTGTAATCTTTGGATAATTGTTGACATCCATCACAGTAATCATACTTGTTCCTGACCATAAATTCTTCATATTAATCATACTTGTTTTCGATCATACTTAAACCACCACCAACTTTTTTTTTTTTTCATTCTCATGAAAGACAATAAATGCACAGCTTATATTCTTCTTAAGATCTATTTATCCATTTATTCACTAATTCACGCATTGATTTATATATTCTATTGAGTGACTTCCAGACTGAAAAGCGTAATTGCAATCACCATAATTCAATATTTATGGTGAGTCTGTCCCCTAGGGTTCATCACCTCCTCTCTCTCTCTCTCTCTCTCTCTCTCTCTCTCTCTCTCTCTCTCTCTCTCTCTCTCATCCTTACTCGGGCCCTGATGAACAACAAATCAGGAGTTTAACTTCTTGAGGCGCAAATTCTTCTTATTTTCTTTTTGTTTCCAGACAGATGATGTCAATCAGTTGCGCAACAGCTGCCATTACTAATACTATCAAATTTCCTGTTTCATCAGCACCTTTCTGACGAGGGGGGGGCGTTTCGATTTCCTGGGCGTTTGTATACTCGCTTCGAGGTGCCATACTTTCTCCCCTTCCTGCCTGAACGATCTAGTCTCTCCACAACTTACGAATCATGACAACCCCTACTTACCTACCTACCTACTTACCAACCTACCTACTTACCTACCTACATACCTACTTACCTACCTAACTACATGCTGTCAGTCAGCCAATTGTGTGATAATCATCTAAACTGCTCGGTCCATTTTCTACCCATAATTTCAGATACTTTTCTTTTTTTTTCTAATCCATTTGCGTCATCAGTCATGTGGTATTCTCAACTTAGCTGTCTATAACTGTCGGTCCTCTTGTTTATATTGTTCAGTATCCAATTCGTCATTTAGGTATTCTAATTTCATCCATACTTCCTTCCATCCTTCCTTCTTTCCTTCCTTCCTTCCTTCTTTCAGTCATGGTATTCACTGTACTTGTGTGTACAACATTCCAAAATTGGTGTTCACCGTTCTCTCTCTCGTCAAAGTTTTTAAGTTTACTTTTTCTTTCTTTTCCTTTGATTTCCTCCAGTTATCATGGCCAATATCTCACTTTGAATCGAGATGTTTCCTTACCCAATGTTCTTCTATGTTCTCTTTCCCAATGTTCTTCTATGTTCTCTTTGCCAATGTTCTTCTATGTTCTCTTACCCAATGTTAAGTTACATTTCTTGACAAGCGCTTTAAGAGTTCACTCGATTCATCTCCAGTATAATTCTCCTCAAAAAAAAAAATACGATGTTGACATATCATTTCTCTATATCTACATCGAAATACTAAATGTTCTCATGTTATACCATTCATCCGTTTTGGCTTCCTCAGCTGAACAATGTTCTTCAGTTGAATGTTATCATCCGTCTTGAATAACCTGTTGTTCAGAGTCTAACGTCTCGCCTAGTATTTCTAAATTTTCTTAACTGTATTTTTGTTCAAATATATTATGAAGTTAGTTATGTATACGTGATCAAACCGTTCTGTTATGTATATGTGATCAAACTGTTCTGTTATGTACATGTGATCAAACTGTTATGGATATGTGGTCAAACTGTTCTGTTATGGATATGTGGTCAAACTGCCTTGTACATTTCGGTATTCCTCGCCTTTGTTTACGTAACCGCTGTTCATTAACCACATTCTGACTATCAAGTAATCAAGTTATCATCATTTAAATTCTTTAGTTCTTAAAATGTCCTCGGGAAGTTGTTGGAGAATTCCCAGGTTTTCAACATTCAGTTTATAGATTCTAACCCATCAGCTCGTCTACGTCCCAGGCCCAGCTGGTGTGTACATGTACCAGATACAATGTTCAACCTACCGCTAGGCCTGGAGCCACCACGGGCCGCCCGCCCGCTTGCTGCAGAGTACACAGGGAGACCATCCCTCTGCATCCTTCCCCTGGAGGACGAGCCCTGTGGGAATCGGTCATCCCCTAGTGTATAATATGGGGTGTGGCCCCTTGGGAATGATGCCCTTGGCCAAACACGAAGCTCACTCCTGCTTCAGACGACGTGTTCCATTCGTCCATGATTCGGTGACTATAGAGGAGGCACTTCGCCAATCGTTCCCCCCGGTCTCTCCCGTCTCTAATCTCTAATCAGCTTCCTTCTGTGTTCTAATCACCTCCCCGGTGCTTCCCTCTTTCAAAGAACTACTCTTCGTCGCCTCTCATCCGAAACCCCTGAGGTTCGCATTCATGAACCACCATGTCCTCCAGGTCTGAGTGAACCCATCCTCTCGCTGCTACCTGCCTCTCCCCCTTGATGCTCACCTCCACTACTTCAAGTACAGTGTTGTTCGCTGTCCGTCGCTGGGGGGGGCGCCCCCTCGACCATGGCCGCACGTCCTCGTAAGTAGAACTACCACACTCGTGACGTGTTCTGCGTGTGTCTCACGCACGGCGTAAACATCCATCGGAACACCTCTTCGTCATCGTGAGGGATGAGACGTAGTTGTGACATTCATGGGCGTATGATACGCTTCCTTTCCATTCCTCCAAGTGGGAGGTTTCCCTACGTCGTACTGGGTACTACGTCAGCACCAGAGTCCACCTGGCGAGAGGGACCTGGGAACGGGTGGTGGGGGTCGAGTGGTCGACGGTGGTCCTGGGTGTAGAGGGGCCTCGGGCACGGCGAGGGGTAAGGGGCGGCAGCAGTGGTAGAGACGTGCTCAGTGGCACATATGGGCAGGCCGAGGGTGTGGTCCAGACTTTCCATTCAGGTGCCACCACAAGGCCGGGAAACGCCACAAAAACCGGCACCCCCCAACACCCCAACCCCCTCCTTAACCCCCCCACGTGTAGTACAACACCGATGGAACGGCCTTCGCCCCTCCCTCTCCACGGAGTGGGATGAGGGGGGTTAGTGTCCAGCCTACAGACTGACCACTGACCTGCTGCAGCATCTGGCCATAGAAGGCTCCTCCCTCACCACCACACCTACGGTCTCTGCCCGGTTCACTACTGCCACTCCTCGTGTGTGTGTGTGTGTGTGTGTGTGTGTGTATTACCATTGCCGTCTATCAGTTACTACACACATTTCCATGTACTTTTATACTGTTTATCATATACCGAAGACTACCTGTTGTAAATATACGAGTTCGCCTTTCCATCTGCAGTGAGAGATGTGGCCCAGTTTGTGCAGCGCCTCTCGCCAGCCCTCCCCTTCCTCACCTCCACCATGAGCTCCCTATCATCACCTCATCCACCCACCTCAGCCGGCCTCGCCACTCCATCCACCCACCCAACCAGACACACCACCCCACCCATCCGTTGCTGAAGCAATACTGTGCAGAGAACAACAAAACAGCAGAACTAGAGAGAGAGAGAGAGATGAATAAATGGACGCTTCTGAAACAGTTTTATGATACAAAAATGGGCACTTCTGGATGGGAGGGGAGAGGCTGTTATACACGCCACGGGCATGTCAGTGAGTGGGAAAACCATACCAGAAGGCCCATTGGCCTGAGCTGGGGTTACCTGCCACATAACATATTAATACGACGTTTTTCTTCCAGACAGATGAGGTCAGGACCAAGCCACAAGCGAGGGAGGGGGTTATGATGTCACAGGGTAGTGAACTGTCCAATCCCACACTGACTATGACGAAACCCCATATCTGCAACCACTGTGTTTTACCCCCACCAGAAAACCTGTGATGGGCAGTGGAGTGTGTGTGTGTGTGTGTGTGTGTGTGTGTGTGTGTGTGTGTGTGTGTGTGTGTGTGTGATACGGGGAGAGAGTTTTACACTTTTATTACACCGTTTCTCTACCATTTTCAGATGTGCTGTGCCTTTACTCCCGTGTACACACACACACACACACACACACACACACACACACACACACACACACACCAGCCTAAGCCATCAAGGACCAGATCCGACGGGAGGATGAACACCTGGATTGGAAGTAGGCCAAGTGCCACGCCTAGGATTCGAACCCATGCGGGTCCGACCCCGAGATGGCCTGCAGTGACTCATGGTCAGTAAAGCTAACCACTACACCGTGTGTGTGTGTGTGTGTGTGTGTGTGTGTGTGTAAATGCAGTTTGTGTACGACAAATTTATTAGGGTTCACAAGAGTAAAGCTCCCTACCCACACGTACAGTTAGGCAACTAGAAGCGGGCAGTTCAACACTGACGCACCGCTTATGTAGGGAGGGACCACCTGCCTGACGATGTAATTGCCAGTTCCCAGAATATTCACACCAGGGGAGGGAATGCCTCGTATGTACCACTGGGCCGCTCAACAGGTAGAGGGAACATCAACATGTGGAGCTCGGGAAGGCGTCCACATGATCAGAAGGAGGAGGGTACGCGACCGTAACTACATAAACGCTGGAAGACCCTGATAGCCGGAGATCCTGCTGGAATTGGGCCGTGCCACCACCTTCAGACAAACTCTTAAAGAGTCCCTTCCAGTACGAGACAAAATACCAGGCATGGTAGACCCAGATCTACCACCTCTTTTGTACTATGTCTGTAGATATGGCTATATACACGAGTCGAGGCGCACCTCATACTGCAAGCAGATGTCACCGAGAACCACCAGTGTGATAACAGACCCCCCCGTACACAGGACCATGTACATCACCAGGACGCTGCCTCACGCCAGCTGGACGGTCCACATGCATTGTTGCCAACCACAGCTGTCACTGTCGCTAAATTCATCTGCTAAACTAGGTACAAACTATCGTTATGAATATGATAATGCTCATATACGTAACTACGAGCTAAATTGCATTGATATGTTTATTATTATTGGGTAATACAGGCACTACGAGTGTAAGGAAGAATCTTGATATTACAAAAACAACGTCTAATATAAGCTCCGACCGAATGCGACGTCGTCTGCTTTGTAAGCGGTCACAACGCCAGCGGGAAATCTATATCATTTAGCGGAGACGCGAGAGGCCTCGGCTGCTTGCTTGCTTCTCCCGCCCAGCGCGCGGGAGATCTGGCACGTCCGCCGCTGTTGCTCTGGGCAAACTTGGTGAACATTAGGCTCCCTCCTGGCTGGCGACACACCGGGGGTTCGTTTAAACATTTGCGTCTAACACACGGTGTTCAAATTCCCCGTCATGAAGCGCACAATCTCGCACGAATAATAATAATAATAATACTGAGCCGCGCTCACTGTATCCGAGAGAGAGAGAGAGAGAGAGAGAGAGAGAGAGAGAGAGAGAGAGAGAGAGAGAGAGAGAGAGAGAGAGAGAGAGAGAGAGAGAGAGAGAGGGGAGGGGCCTGGGAAGTGGTCTGACAACCTACCTGCAAGTAGGAAACATTTGTGGGGATTGATGACAACACGACTGTCCAGGCGGGGACTTGGCGTTTTCCCGACCCTCCGGACCGTGTAACCTTTCCTTGAGTCTCCCCCCCTTGCCATACTTTCATTTGTGCCAAGATCAGCCATTTCGAAAATGGTGAGGTACAAACGGGTGCAGTCAGATAATACATTGCATACGCTAGTCTTAAAGCTTCGTGCGTGTGCTAAAAAATAAATCACATTAGTATATATTTATCATCAACATAAAAAAAAATAACTGAATTACTTAAACCGTTGTCCTGCATACCTAACTCCCACCGTCACAGAGCTCTTTAACGTCAGCAGTATTTAAGGAACTTAAGTTTTTTTTTTCACAATTGTTTTCTTATCAAAACCTTTTAAGTCTACTTATAACTGTCAGGTACTCGATATGACGACAAATCTACAGTTGACCTATAACTTACATAAAATATACGCCTAAGTCAACGTTATTAGGGTCAAATCATTCGCAGAACACGATAAGTTTGAGTAATTACGTTAGTTCACCCTACGAGACAACGAGCAAAGATGAGAAGAGAGTGAACGAGGAACAAGCAACCAAGGATACACGTTGTCAACACAAGTGTTACATAGGAATGTAGCAATGTCGAGGTTCAAGATCATATTAGGTCCAGAAAAAGAATGAAACGTGCTTAAACCAAAAGAAAAACACCATGTAAACTATATATATATATATATATATATATATATATATATATATATATATATATATATATATATATATATATATAAGGTAAGGTTAGGTTAGGTTAGGTTAGGTTAGGTTAGGTAGGTAAAGTAAGTTAAGGTTAGGTTAGGTACGGTAAGGCAAGGCAAGGCAAGGTTAGGTTAGGTTAGATTAGGTAAAGTAAGGTAAGGTAAGGTAAGGTAAGGTAAGGGAAGGTAAGGCAAGGCAAGGCAAGGTAAGGTTTGGTTTGGTTAGGTTAGGTTAAGGAAGGTAAAGGTGAGGTTAGGTTAGGTTAGGTAAGGTAAGGTTAGTTAAGGTAAGGTAAGGTAAGGTAAGGTAAGGTTAGGTTAGGTTAGGTAAGGTAAGGTAAGGTTAGGTTAGGGTAGATTAGGTTAGGTAAGGTAAGGTAAGGTAAGATAAGGTAAGATAAGGTAAGGTAAGGTGAGGTTAGGTTAGGTTAGGTTAGGTTAGGTAAGGTAAGGTAAGGTAAGGTAAGGTAAGGTAAGGTAAGGTTAAGTTAGGTCAGGTAAGGGAAGGTAAGGTAAGGTAAGGTAAGGTAAGATAAGGTTAGGGAAGGTAAGGTTAGGTAAGATAAGGTTAGGTTAGGTTAGGTTAGGGAAGGTAAGGTTAGGTAAGGTAAGGTAGATTAGGTTAGCTTAGGTTAAGTATGGGAAGGGAAGGGAAGGGAAGGTAAGGTAAGGTAAGGTAAGGTGAAGGTTAGGTTAGGTTAGGTTAGGTTAGGTAAGGTAAGGTAAGGTAAGGTGAGGTAAGGTAAGGTAAGGTAAGGTTAGGGAAGGGAAGGGAAGGGAAGGGAAGGGAAGGTTAGGTTAGGTTAGGTTAGGTTAGGTTAGGGAAGGTAAGGTAAGGTAAGGTAAGATAAGGTGCGGTAAGGTTAGGTTAGGTTAGGTAAGGTAAGGTAAGGTAAGGTAAGGTTAGGTTAGTTAGGTTAGGTAAGGTAACGTTAGGTTAGGTCAGGTTAGGTAAGGCAAGGCAAGGTAAGGTAAGGTAAAGTTAGGTTAGGTTAGGTCAGGTTAGGTAAGGCAAGGCAAGGTAAGGCAAGGTAAAGTTAGATTAGGTTAGGTAAGGTAAAGTTGGGTTAGGTTAGGTTAGGTTAGGTAAGGTAAGGTAAGGTAAGGTAAGGTTAGATTAGGTTAGGTTAGGTTAGGTAAGTAGGTTAGGTTAGGTAAGTAGGTTAGGTTAGGTTAGGTTAGGTTAGGTTAGGTTAGGTTAGGTTAGGTTAGGTTAGGTTAGGTTAGGTAAGGTAAAGTTGGGTTAGGTTAGGTTAGGTTAGGTAAGGTAAGGTAAGGTAAGGTAAGGTTAGATTAGGTTAGGTTAGGTTAGGTAAGTAGGTTAGGTTAGGTAAGTAGGTTAGGTTAGGTTAGGTTAGGTTAGGTTAGGTTAGGTTAGGTTAGGTTAGGTTAGGTTAGGTTAGGTTAGGTAAGGTAAAGTTGGGTTAGGTTAGGTTAGGTTAGGTAAGGTAAGGTAAGGTAAGGTAAGGTTAGATTAGGTTAGGTTAGGTTAGGTAAGTAGGTTAGGTTAGGTAAGTAGGTTAGGTTAGGTTAGGTTAGGTTAGGTTAGGTTAGGTTAGGTTAGGTTAGGTTAGGTAAGGTAAGGTTAGGCAAGGTAACAAATCTCTCCGAACGTAGCGTAAGGTAACGTAACACAACCTAACATAGACGTTGAGGGTCGAGCTTTTGGGTTATTTATTATCATTATCATTATCATTATTATTATCATTATCATTATTATTAGTATCATTATCATCAATATTATTATTTTGTATTTCGAGCTTGGCTTCACCCACATTTTGATGGCGTCTGGCTTCACACACATTCCAATACTTGACGTACTGACATTCTGTATATACTGCGATACATCTTTCTTCACGACCTTACTGCTGACACCCTCAGACGATCCCGTCCCCAAATTCCCGCCCTCCTCCAGCGCGTCCTTCCAGTCACCCACCCACCGAGCAGAAGGCTCATAGGTGCACCTCCAGCCACCTGGACCAGCGCCTGGCCTGGACGTTGAACGGACCTGGGTAGTGGTGGTGGCTTGGCACACACACACACACACACACACACAGGTACATGACGGCGAGAGTCGGCACAGGGAGGTGTTCCTTGCCACCCCCTTGAACACTCGACCCCATTTGGCCTGATGTTCTCGGCTTCCAGACCCGGCCGACGCTGAGAGCAGGCCATCGTATACCCAGAGGTCGTAACGCTGAGAGCTGTGAAGTTGTACCTTCCCCCCCTTTCGCAAGTGTGTCTAACGTGGTGGCGTTCACAGCCAAATTATTGTTGGAATGTCCATTATACAAGCCTTAGTGAAGGACGGACGTTCTCTTAAAAAACATTAGCGTCGGTGCCTGACACTAACACACAGGCCATGAGCCAGGAGTATACAAGGCCACTCCCCAAAATGCTTCTTGAGGACGCGAGTGTGGCGATGCTGCAAGGCAATGTGCCCACACACCATTACAGTACAGAGCCAACAGACAAAGCACTCACTCAGCACCTCCTCAAGACGCATTCCTCTCTCTCCTTAAGGTATACAAACACCGATGATTACACAGCAGTTCCGTTTAAAAAAGAAGAAAAAAATCAATCAGACGAAATGAATTATTTCTTATCGAAGTGTGGCATCAACACTCTCTAAACCACATACTCACATCCTCATCACGAACTCTTTCTATCACCTGACCCCCTAAGACAAGTGCAGCTCATTGCTAAACAGCAAACACACCCGTCAAACATAAGACGCCACGATTTTTCCCAACTTTGATATTCTCCACGAGAATTCCTACATGCACACACACACACACACACACACATGACACACACAACACACACAGTCGTTGTCACAATGCTGTAGATGACCAGCTGCTCCGACGCCTGGCACCTGGTAAGCGAGGTGGCGAGGTGTGTACATGTTAGCCCAAGGTCACATGGGCATCATCAACACAGCTCGTCGTCATAAACTCCTCATTTCTTACGAAGTACCCAACACTCCCCCACCGCCCTGACTACCAGCTAAACCGTCGTTAGGAACCTCACCCAGTTAGGTAGGGATAATGCCACATGGGCTGACCCCAGCAGAGGATAACCGACAACGGGGCTGAGGAAGCGTCGCCCACACTTGAGCCACGAACACCAGCGCAAATACAGGCTTTATAAGGGAGGTTCATGGAACACCTGCAGCGCAGGAGGGTGACTGAAGGTGAAATGAACATGGGCGGAAATACTGTTAAGGAAATATCACATCCAAATGTATGAAATTCGAGAGCTGAATATGCACTTTATGAACAAGGTCATTCCAACTTCAACCTTTCCACAACCTGCATATCTCCGTAACCATCACAAGAGTTATGGGTCTGATGGCCAGTCTATGGTTGTTAAGATGTAGGGGAACACACACGTACACACACACACACACACACACACACACACACCTTCACGAACACCTGATCTAGAGTTTTGAAGCCACGATCAGTGTGATGCTAAGGATTTAAGCGATGCGCTGCGACGGACAGAGAGAGATCCCTTGATGCCTTACCACGCTGTGCTAGACGAGGGAAATCCGTATCAAGTTCTCTGGGTAAAGGTGAAGTTGTCGTCGGTGCTGAGCGACTCCGGTTCTACCATAAACCTTCTCACAGAGGGCAAATCTCAAGCAAAATCCAAAATAAACGTAAGGCGTCTTGTGCCATTCAGTTCCTCTGGTGTTGAGGGACATGTCATCGAATCTTCGTAATTGTGTGGATCAGAATCTTCAAGTTAAGGCCATGTTACCCCACACGTTAGATTGTGACCCCCCCGCCGCCTGTGGACATACGACCATGAGGAGGATAGAGAGAGAGGAGTGGTTGATCCCCGGAGCGTCTGGCCAGCCAGGCCACGCACACTCATGCAGGTGGATTACCACCAGACGTTGCCAAAAGGCAGAGCTGACGCGTAGCGCTCAACCTAAGGAAAATACAGAGTCACGGAGAACGAGTCGCGCGAGTTATGTCTGCTCAAGTGCTAGACATCTGAATGCCAGCTGCCCACATGTGGGTGAAGCAAAGAGAAGAAGAAAAAAAGGACAGCAACGCAGAGGGGCCAAAGTTAGTGACACACAAGAGCCACTGAACTGCTGACTGCTCACGGCGCAGCAGTCCAGATACTTGGGCTGTTTCATCCTTCTGTCAAGAGTTGGGAAAACAATTATCCATCGACTAACTCGATCTTCCGTGTTTACGAGACACGAGCAGACTGGAGAGCTCGTTTCCCTGCTGGGGGGCCTATGATCTCCCTCAACACTACGATGAACGTCTGAAGAGTATTGTGACCCTGGTGGCGCGTGGTAGAGGCGGAGCGTTGTCAATGGTTTACGATAAGGTGATGTAAGGACTTTATAAGGTGTTGTGGCTATAGTTACAGGCAGGTTACTGCAAAAGAATGAAATGGCGACAAGTGTAGGACGGTCACTGAAGCGGCGAAAGCCATGGGCTATTACATTTGGCGGGCGGTGTGGCAATACCTATATACCAATGTAATCTTTTAAGATTTGAGAGGCCATAATTTTGTTTACCCGTTGATGGATTACGATGTAACTCGGTACATCGATCGCAATGAACTGATACATTATAGACGGAATTACGAATACGTTCATATTACGGCAAACTTTGACATGAAGAGTAGACTAGCGGCCCCCCCCCCCCCATCACAACTCACAATTAGAAAGTTAAAGACGCTTATCAGGTCCCCTTAACTTCTCGTGGTCCGCGTTGTTGCACGAGCCGGACCCGATTCTAATCTACACCATAAGTGAAGACATTAATCTACTACATCATAAATATGTTCTTTAAGATGTGAACGTCATGTGTAAAAGAACGGCACAGAACTAAAGCTAGAAATGAAGAACACAGCAGAACAGACCAAGCCATTAAACCTGGTACGTTCAACACCTGAGTCCCCCATACTATCATTTTCTGTACTTACCAGAGTCAGTGGAGTTCCCGCTATAGAAAACGGATTGTAGTGGGGTAACTTTGATATAGCTGAAGTAACCTTCTCCCACTGTGGGTTTCTCTGTGTCTTCTTCAGGCTCCTGCCCTATCCTCATGCCTGCAAATACAGACAATATACCAATTATGAGTTATGTACACGATAAGCCTTAATGAATAGAAATAACTGGTAATAAGGAAATACACAAGAACTTTTTAGAGCAAACACTTCTGAGATAATTTTGGCCACAGGTATCAACACTAATAATAGAAATCTATCGAGTTAGTTTAACACACACACACACAGTCATACCATGCATAAAGGCTTCGGCTTCCATCACAAGTTTTTAGACATATTACCAATACTTTTTTTTTCTAAGCTGGGTTAGGTTAGGTTTAGTTTGTACCCTTACGCAATGTAACGTAGCTTATCACAGTAAGACTTTTCTTTTTTTTTTGTGAGTGTAGTATGGAGAGAGAGAGAGAGAGAGAGAGAGAGAGAGAGAGAGAGAGAGAGAGAGAGAGAGAGAGAGAGAGAGAGAGAGAGAGAGAAATCCTTCATGCGATCTTAATTTTCTTTTTCTTGGTTGATTACCAACATTGCTTGTCTCTAGCGATGGTATACGAGTGACGGAACTTCACCGAAGTCGGTCCTTCCAAAGTGATGACATGACCGAGCATCCGTCAACAGCGTCCTCTCCCTACGTTGTAAACATGCTGACGTCATACACTGGTAAATAAGATACGTTCAAGATATGGTACAGGTGCAGCACCTCGCCTCACGAGTGGTAAGGCCCTGACGAAGCAACTGACAGACAACACTATCAGTCGAACGTCTCTGGTGTGTGTGTGTGTGTGTGGTGTGTATGTGTGTGTGTGTGCGCGCGCGCGCGCTGTACCACACTCAAACCTATCACCAGGCGCCTCCCACACCTCAGACCCCATTAGTTACTCCAAGTTTTGAAGTCGTTATCTGTCATGGCCTTACGTAACCAACCCCACAGTGACTTGGGCACCTCTGATAGACAGACAGATTCAGCCGATCAAACGATTCATATTACTCTGTTCTAGAAGAAAAAAAAAAAAAGGATACACATATGCAAAGATCAAAAGAAGGCCGTGGGTCCTTTCGAGATCGTTTGTGATCGTGGAAGAGATGAGTAACATAGAAACGTGCGTGGTCAAACACATGACTTATGCAGAAATAGCTGTAAATTTTATCACCACAGAGACGTGGACGTGAGGCGAAGTGTTCGTCAAGTCTTGTATCTCAGCGTATCTATGGGGTAGCTAAAGTATTGGTCCCTCCGTCAACAACGCTGGGGAAGGAGACAGTACTCCTGTCTCAGTGAAATGTTCCCCCACGAGTTGGTATGAAGAGGAAAATAATGTTGGTCTAGCCCAACGTAGCCGCTTCAGATTAAGACTACTAAAACCATTGTTAAATTTGAATACATGTATTCAATCCTCTCCTAAGCTTATCTTTTCTTTTTCTGAGGAAAATTTGCCAAGGTTAACTTGACAGTTTTCACAGGAAGTGTGTGTGGGCGCCGGGAGCATCCCTGTGGCTCGTCCGTGCAATTACGTCTTTCTGAAACACGTCCACCAAAGCTGAACACTAACACACAAGGAGGGGACATGCACCAGTGCACTGTTAAGAGGCAGGTTAGCTTCTCCAACGTGTATGTCCTGCGTATGAAACCACCTGCATTCCTCAACATCTTCGTAGCTTTCAAGCGCTGCTTTCTTTGCCTTTCCCCTCAGCGGAGGCTTCTGCACCGTAGTGGTTTAACCACATCTACTTTCAGGAGCTTCAACAGAGCTTATACCATACTTTGCCCTCACGTTTTTATCATTGACGTTGAAGTTTATTTGTCAGGTTGCAGCTGTCGACGTTCCGTTTCCATTGTTGCTCAATTTAACAGCTAATTAATGTCTTCTGTGAACTCTGATATGTCACAGCATATCAGTGTCATGACACATAGAATTGGCTGCAAGACCCTGCCACCGCACCAAATGTTACCACCAACCATGATAAGATTTGAATGTTAATCACTATTATTTATAGCCAGTGAATGAGGCTTTATGGCTATGCAAGTACAACACTATCTACAACCCCGAAACGTTACTTCTGCAGGCAATCTCTGATTCTTGTGTGTTTATCAAAGTGTTCTTGAAATCCGATACACATAATAACGTTCATAATGCTATATATACACACACGATGTTGTGAACTGAAGGATCATGCTCGAAATGATTTACCATCTTGTCTCCAGTCATGCTTCCCTACACGTCTGCCAGCACCTGATGCTAAGTGGGCGATCATTTTCGGCAGGAGAGTCAGCGGTACAAAGTTCCAAACCTGTGGAACTTTCCTCATACCAACTGACATATTGAAAAGACCAACCAAAGATGGTTACCTTATTCATCTTTACCAGATCTTGCGTTTTATTTACTTTATATCTGTATATTCCTGACCGTATATCTTGATCGTGTGTGTCGCTATGTTGCGGAAATGTCCTCCTCCACCAGCAATGGGTCTGGAGTTGGAAGAGCAGCTGTACCTTCAGTTACAGACACAGATCAAATGAGATTAAGCTTATCGTTGCCATGGCTTCACTGTCTTGACGCAAGTTGCCCATCCCATAACTAACGTACCTAGTGACTGGGTAAAGCGTCTCTTGCTTTTAATATAAAATTATTTATAGGTATTTTTTTTTTTTTTTTTTTGCTCTATTTAGCAACATACGTTTCATGGTGACGTTTACTTGGATGAATATATGTCTACGTTTTCGCTTCCGTAGGAGGCTCTGTGAAATGTAGTTTCTCATGATGGTTACCCGAGCTTCTCATATGTTATTTACTTGGGCTACAGGTAATTATCTCAATCACTGTTCCGCCAATTTTCGATTAGTTCTGGGATAATGTCCATCTGCTTTGCAATGACACACACACACATGTTCCCTCTACAACCCTGTATGTCTCACCGAGGCCTTTTCTAGCATCAATCCATATCGGTTTCTGCTACGAGTTTATTCCAGTTTATCCCTTCAAGACCAATGGCTCGATCACTGTCAAGTCTAACGTCGTGGCATCTTGTGAGCAACACTGAAAGCTACCTCAACAGTAATGTGTCGGTGGTCAACTTTCTCAAACATTGCCCCTCCCTCCCCCAGACCGAAACATGCGTACGTCAACACACGTACTAAGAACTAGCCATACCATGCTCACGTCGCGAATGCGCTTCTCAACGAACCATGCCAGAACTCACTCAGGCACGTTTACCACACAAGAGTCCATCCACGTCGCGATGAAATGGGGATCCTCCTCCTCCTCCTCCTCCACACTTGGGCACTGGTTCATTCCTATCTCCCCCACATAATCGATTCGTTCACTACACTTTTCGGCTAACTGGTCGTCTAGTCTACTGCCTCCTCCTGGTGTATCCAACGGGGCGCCCTGTCAACCCATCTCACCGTTATCTTCTGACGAAATTGATCTTGAACTTCCACAGAAAATGAGGTTAGCGGTGTCGAAATCCACTGCGGTTTTCTGGCCGGGGTCTCTGCGCAGACGCGCCAGGACGCATGGGAATACCGTGGCCTTCTTCTCTACGAAGTCAACCTTCCGTCAACCTTTGCCTACAAGCACGTCGCCAGCCAATCCCGTGTTTCAGGCGTGTCTGGACGCTACAGGGCAGGCCAACTAGGAGGCGACACTGGGAGAATCTCTGACACTTGGGTAGGTTCATCATGCAGGACCTGTGGACTCGTCAGAATCATGCAGCCCACATGAGAATCATGCAGCCCACATGAGAATCATGCAGCCCACATGAGAATCATGGAGCCCACATGAGAATCATGGAGCCCACATGAGAATCATGCAGCCCACATGAGAATCATGGAGCCCACATGAGAATCATGCAGCCCACATGAGAATCATGCAGCCCACATGAGAATCATGGAGCCCACATGAGAATCATGGAGCCCACATGAGAATCATGCAGCCCACATGAGAATCATGCAGCCCACATGAGAATCATGCAGCCCACATGAGAATCATGCAGCCCACATGAGAATCATGGAGCCCACATGAGAATCATGGAGCCCACATGAGAATCATGCAGCCCACATGAGAATCATGGAGCCCACATGAGAATCATGGAGCCCACATGAGAATCATGGAGCCCACATGAGAATCATGCAGCCCACATGAGAATCATGGAGCCCACATGAGAATCATGCAGCCCACATGAGAATCATGCAGCCCACATGAGAATCATGGAGCCCACATGAGAATCATGCAGCCCACATGAGAATCATGCAGCCCACATGAGAATCATGGAGCCCACATGAGAATCATGCAGCCCACATGAGAATCATGCAGCCCACATGAGAATCATGCAGCCCACATGAGAATCATGCAGCCCACATGAGAATCATGCAGCCCACATGAGAATCATGCAGCCCACATGAGAATCATGCAGCCCACATGAGAATCATGGAGCCCACATGAGAATCATGCAGCCCACATGAGAATCATGCAGCCCACATGAGAATCATGCAGCCCACATGAGAATCATGCAGCCCACATGAGAATCATGCAGCCCACATGAGAATCATGCAGCCCACATGAGAATCATGGAGCCCACATGAGAATCATGGAGCCCACATGAGAATCATGCAGCCCACATGAGAATCATGAGCCCACATGAGAATCATGGAGCCCACATGAGAATCATGGAGCCCACATGAGAATCATGCAGCCCACATGAGAATCATGCAGCCCACATGAGAATCATGGAGCCCACATGAGAATCATGGAGCCCACATGAGAATCATGCAGCCCACATGAGAATCATGCAGCCCACATGAGAATCATGCAGCCCACATGAGAATCATGCAGCCCACATGAGAATCATGGAGCCCACATGAGAATCATGCAGCCCACATGAGAATCATGGAGCCCACATGAGAATCATGGAGCCCACATGAGAATCATGGAGCCCACATGAGAATCATGCAGCCCACATGAGAATCATGCAGCCCACATGAGAATCATGCAGCCCACATGAGAATCATGCAGCCCACATGAGAATCATGCAGCCCACATGAGAATCATGCAGCCCACATGAGAATCATGGAGCCCACATGAGAATCATGCAGCCCACATGAGAATCATGCAGCCCACATGAGAATCATGCAGCCCACATGAGAATCATGCAGCCCACATGAGAATCATGCAGCCCACATGAGAATCATGCAGCCCACATGAGAATCATCCAGACAACAAGAAAGTCATCCAGCCACTGAGAATCATGCAGCCCACATGAGAATCATGGAGCCCACATGAGAATCATGGAGCCCACATGAGAATCATGCAGCCCACATGAGAATCATGGAGCCCACATGAGAATCATGCAGCCCACATGAGAATCATGCAGCCCACATGAGAATCATGCAGCCCACATGAGAATCATGCAGCCCACAAGACTGACCAGTGGTCAGCCGCCCCAAGCCTTCACGGCTGCCACCTGACGTCGTCTGAAGTACACAACAACAGACGACCACCACCACGTCAGCAGAGGTTCCACGTCAGCAGAGGTTCCACGTCAGGAGAAGTTCCACGTCAGGAGAGGTTCCACATCAGGAGAAGTTCCACGTCAGGAGAAGTTCCACGTCAGGAGAGGTTCCACGTCAGCAGAGAAATCACGTCAGGAGAGGTTCGACTCTCCATCAGCCTCCGCCTGACATCCACAAAGGGTAAGACCTCGGCCGTGAGGCGAGCCCCCGACACCGTCCATCACGGGGATCTAAGATGACACCAACACGGACGTGGCCTGTCCCTCCCCCTCCTCATCATCATCACAAGGCTCGACCAATCGGCAGGTGAGTCTGACGTCAACGAAAACAACCGATATCTCGCAGAATAAGAAAGAAACAACCTGTTTATCAACGACAATAACTGATAAACAACACGTCACTCCTCCTGCTATCTCGAGGCGTTATCTTAAGAATTAGCATCTGACGCAGATCCTTGCAGTGTCTGGTTATGATGACCACTTCAGTGGGATCCACACATGTACACAGTTTCCCTCCCCTCCCTCACGTTCATCCAGGCCTCTGCTACGTTTACGCTTCGGCCTGTGTGTGTGTGTGTGTGTGTGTGTGTGTGTGTGTGTGTGTGTGTGGCGCAGTAATGCGTCCCAGTCAAGTTTCAGCATTATAGGTCGATGGGAGCTTCCTGGAGCACACACCTCACACCCAACTGATCTAAAACAACAGCCGAGCATCAACGAACCTATCTTTCGAGCACAGGTTCTGAACAAGTGAAGCTCTGATGCGGTTCGAGGGACTCATGAAGCAATGGCTGTCGTGGACAGCGGCTCTCGAAGCCTCGGAATGGTGAGTAAACGAGATAACGAAACAGTAATTCGAGACTTTATGGAACTCTAAGGGGGGCATCTGTTTCATCCACGGCTGCCGCAAGTGATGACAAGACCCACCATCTGGCTCCAGGCGAACCCTGTGGTCCGCCACACCCGCTCCATGTATCCCAGTCAGGGAAGACATGACCCCTGGCGTAGCGCTACGCAGCGAGGGAGGAGCCTGAGGCAGTCGGCCTCGTACGCGTAAGGCCTCCAGGAAAGAAGAAGGTGATGGTGTCACCTGATTTTCCTGTGAAACATACATTTTCGTCTGAAATTAATTTAAAAATAAAGGAGGCCCTACGGGCCCTTGCATAACTCACTTATCAACCATCTTGTTTTTTTTTTATCCTATTCATTTATTTGATCAAGAAGTTCTTGTAAGACTGATCGTGTATGGTCATCAGAGATGCTAGTGTCACCATCTTGATCATAGTCACCATCCATCACCATCATTACCAACACCATAACACCCATCATCACCATTACCATCATCATTGTGTTCACCGTCCAGTCCCTCGGCCAAACTGCAGTTTATTCTAACTTGGAAATCTCCCTCAGTCATTTAACAGACTCGTTTCACACAACTATCCCAAACTGTTCCCCTTCATGATGTGACCACACTACATTTGCCGCGTGAAAAGTATCGAAACCTTACCACATAAAGGATCGAAACCCCTATTCCATAAAGGATCGAAACCTTACCACATAAAGGGTAGAAACCCCTACTCCATAAAGGATCGAAACCTTACCACATAAAGGATCGAAACCCCTACTCCATAAAGGATCGAAACCTACTTCGTAGATGATCGAAAACTACTTTAGAGGGTCGGAACCCTGCTACATAAAGGATCGAAACCCTAATGGAAAGAGGATCAAACTCCTTCAAGGGATAGAAAACCAACTGCACAAAGGATAGAAAACCAACTGCACAAAGGACCTAAACCTTCCTGCATGAAGGAAGTGAGCTCAGCTGCAATACGCGAGGCGCGCCGGGTATCGCTGCTTGGATGTTGACACTCATATGTCCAAGAGTTGACCATGTGACGTCACAAAGGATGGGAGCGGCCCCATCCTCACTCCTCTCGAGTGTGTTTGTGCACTTGAGTCAACACAAGACACTCATGAGTGCTCACCCTGCGCAGCTGACTGACGCAAGAACCATTCACACACACACACACACACACACACACACACACACACACGAAATCTGAAACGTCATCCTTCTTCAGGAAAAACACACACACACACACACACACACACACACACACACACAAGAACACAAATCAAATCGTTAGCTGATGGGGCGATGGCGTCCTCAAGCGTGTATGTTCTGCCTTTGGGTCGACCACGCCGGCAAATCACTTCACGAGAAATGGTCAAAATAACAGAGCTTATTATCCCCTTCAGGTGAAGGTCACCTAGGCCCAATCATTAGTGGGTGATGCACAGTGGGAAGGTGAGGAGGAGAATCAAATGCTTTCATGAAGAAAAAAAACAACATTCAAGCTTTTAAAGCCTTCCCCATCAACACTGGCCAGGGATCGAAGCCTTCCCCATCAACACTGGCCAGGGATCGAAGCCTTCCCCATCAACACTGGCCAGGGATCGAAGCCTTCCCCATCAACACTGGCCAGGGATCGAAGCCTTCCCCCATCAACACTGGCCAGGGATCGAAACCTTCCCCATCAACACTGGCCAGGGAACGAAGCCTTCCCCATCAACACTGGCCAGGGATCGAAGCCTTCCCCATCAACACTGGCCAGGGATCGAAGCCTTCCCCATCAACACTGGCCAGGGATCGAAGCCTTCCCCATCAACACTGGCCAGGGATCGAAGCCTTCCCCATCAACACTGGCCAGGGATCGAAGCCTTCCCCCATCAACACTGGCCAGGGATCGAAGCCTTCCCCATCAACACTGGCCAGGGAACGAAGCCTTCCCCATCAACACTGGCCAGGGATCGAAGCCTTCCCCATCAACACTGGCCAGGGATCGAAGCCTTCCCCATCAACACTGGCCAGGGATCGAATCTAATCCCAGGGTAAGGAACGAGCCTCTTCAAGGCTTCACATCTTTGAACGTCAACGATGGTTTGCAGACACGATCTATACTACCCACCTTAACCCACAATGATCTAAGGTTCGCCAGGTAATGTTTCTTGAAACACGTCTGGGAACCCGGGTAGTGGCAGAACAGACCCTGAGGCTAAAGTGCATGATGTGTATCGCTGAACATCCCTCTTATCAACACGAGATCTTACTCATCAAACCGCTAGTTTAATAGTGGTTTGAACTCTTATTATGAAACCCCTCGTTTGATGGGGTTAAACCTTTACTGCTACCACTCGTTTAATCACGTACGATCTCAACTATAAAACCCCCAAGTTTAATGGTGATCTTAACTCTTTTCTGTCAAACCTCTCGTTTACCAGTGAGGTTTAAACGAGATAACAATTCCCTCAAAATATTCGCCCCTTTGAGTACTACGGTACTGATTGTGAGCACGCGGCAACGACCCCCGAGTCCGACGGTACGACTTATATAAGCACCCCGACACGACCCAAAGGTACGATAACCTCGCTCATCATCCGCAAGAGCGAAGATCAAACGTCTGGCAAGCATACACGCCCAGCTCAACGGCTCAATATCACAGACGTGCACTCTGACGTGAGATGCCACTGAAGACTATCTAAACACTTACATCACTAAACCCGTTCTGTTTTCACTAAAGGAGAGGAAAGGTATAAGCTTCGCTTACACAATACGACCGAGCCGTCGTACGCCCGGCAGTTCAGTTCGCGGAACTCATGTGGCAGTCGATGTCATGTTCGAAGTCACGTCGGCTGCTCAATATGTCGTAAGGCATCTCGGGGTTTGTGATTCACTTCTTGTATGTGTGTGTGTGTGTGTGTGTGTGTGTGTGTGTGTGTGTGTGTGTGTGTGTGTGTGTGTGTGTGCTATTTCATGTGTGGCGGGGTGGCGACGAGAAAGGATGAAGGCAGCAAGTATGAATATGTACATGTGGATATATGTATATGTCTGTGTATGTGTATGTTTCTTTTTTTCTTTCATACTATTCGCCACTTCCCGCGTTAGCGAGGTAGCGTTAAGAACAGAGGACTGGGCCTTTGAAGGAATATCCTCACCTGGCCCCCTTCTCTGTTCCCTCTTTTGGAAAATAAAAAAAAAACGAGAGGGGAGGATTTCCAGCCCCCTGCTCCCTCCCATTTTAGTCGCCTTCTACGACACGCAGGGAATACGTGGGAAGTATTCTTTTTCCCCTATCCCCAGGGATGTGTATGTATATGTATGTATACGTTCAAATGTATAGGTATGTGTACGAGCGTGTGTGGGCGTTTATGTATATACGTGTGGGTAGGTTGGGCCATTCTTTCGTCTGTTTCCTTGCGCTACCTCGCTAACGCGGGTGACTGCGAGAAGTATAATAAAAGAAGATATATATATATATATATATATATATATATATATATATATATATATATATATATATATATATATACATATATATATATATATATATATATATATATATATATATATATATATATATATATATATATATATATATATAAACGCCAATATACGTACAGATTCATACATATACATGCGTATACATACACATATATACACATGTACATATTCATACTGGCTTGCCTTCATCCTTTCCTGGCGATACCGTGCCCCATAGGAAACAACATCGCTACCCCCTACTTCAGCGAGGCAGCGCCAGGAAAACAGACAACAAAGGCCACATTCGTTCACACTCAGTCTCTAGCTGTCATGTATTATGCACCGAAACCACAGCTCCCTTCCCACATCCAGGCCCCACAAAACTTTCCATGGTTTACCCCAGACGTTTTACATGCCCTGGTTCAGTGTGTGTGTGTGTGTGTGTGTGTGTGTGTGTGTGTGTGTGTGTGTGTGTGTGTGTGAATAAATTACAAAAGAAAACCTGATTCGGGAATATGCTGGATGCCACAAGGAAAAAGAAACACAAAGATACGGGCGCTTTCGTGGTAATTCATATCTTTAAGTTCAGGAATGGCAACCAACATAATATATATATATATATATATATATATATATATATATATATATATATATATTATATATATATAGACCGCCCGGCCTACACGACCTACAGCGGGATGACCGTCGCCCTCCCCCTAACCCCAGACCTCCTCAACCCCCATCTACACACATCCTCGCGCTCCGTCCCACCCACCCACCTCCTCCACCCCTCCACTTCCTGGAGGTGACACAACACTCGTAACGACCTGGCTTTCCAGGGGGGGGGAAGGAGGGGGGGGGTAATGTTTGACGTCGCCTGAGGGAGCGAGGGCGTGACCTTGAAACACTGAACAACAAACCCGGCTCGGGACAAGCCTGACCCTGAGGAGTCAATGTCACGTTCGTTCGGCGTAGAGATGTGAGTGAGGTCACACGTTGACGAGGGGGCAGACGGGGCGGAGGTGCAAGTCAGGCGGGTGTGGACGGTGGAGCAGCAGAAGCAGAGGCAGGGGGGATTTACCGATACAGCCATGATACACGGATACAGCAGTTACATAGCGGGGGATACAGCGAGTGGGGGGGAGGGAATTTACCGATACAGCCATGGTACACGGGGAGATACAGCAGTTACATAGCGGAGGATACAGCGGGGAGGGAGGGGATGGTTTACCGATATAGTCATCATCCATGGGGAGATACAGCTGTGGTATAGCGGGGGATACAGAGGGGAGGATTTACAGATACAGCCATGATTCCTGGATAGGTAGTAAGGTGTTGAGAGCAGGCAGCCGCCCAGGGTGGTACTACCGTCCTGACTGAGGAACGTTAAAGTGGTGGCCGGAACCATCTTACACTCTCCATGTTAGGATTGCTGGTCTGACTTTCTGTCTCATCAACACGGGACTACCGGGCTACTCCTGCCATCTTCTCCTTACATGCACCAAACACTTACTCAAACCTCACTTATTTTCTTCATATGTGTATCCTTGCCATCTCCTGTCTCCTCAAACGTTTTCAAATGTAATAAGAGAGTCCAACAAACCTATAGCGTCTAGTCCCTGACATCATGTAGTGCTAAGAATCTCCGGGTTTCCGCCTGACTCTACTGCTAATGAGAAGGAGGCTCAGACAGCAGTAGTAACGGCTCCTCTCACGACCCTTACCACAACTCACAACTTTCCTCTCTCCTTCGTCGGTCCTGAAATTCCGTGTCTCAACTCAATGAACACATTTGGTACTACTGTCACATCCACTATAACTTGGAAACCCCACATTACGGATATAGCTAAGTCTGCCTCTACGAAACCGTGTCCTGTTTACATGTCGAAATTTCTTCTTCTTCTTCCCCGCCCCCAGAACAGTTGCTCTGATGATATAAAGGAATGATCCGTCCTTGTATGGAGTACTGCTCCCACATCTACGGTGGTTCTAGCTCTACATCCTTACATGACAGTGTTGATTCGAAAGCGGTCCGACTTATCCACTGTCCTAGGCTAACTCTAAATCAAGACCCACTTATATCACGCCTCGAGGTTGGTTCACTTTCCCTCTTTTATAGGCATCTCTTTTGTGGTTTTTGCACCCGAGAGCTGGCTGCTTGTGTGCCCCCACCACTAGCTAGACCACGCAGTACCCAGCAAGCTGCTGCGTCACATGATTACTGTGTGGCCGTTGGCAACTCAAGTGTTGGCAGTTTTGTAAACTGTTTCTTTCCCTACACCTCGAAGCTTTGGAACTGTCTACCTCCTCATGTCTCTCCCAATAACTATGGCCTGGCACATTCTGGAAGACAGGTTTTTCACTTCCTCCAATATTCGTAAGTACTTGCCCCTCTTCACATATATTTTTCCCTTCCATAATAAAAGTAAGTGGGATACTGAAGGAGGGAGAGTGGGTTGTTACTGCTCCAGCCATGATACATGGAGAGAGACACAGAGCAGTTATACAGATCACAACAGCTGGAGTAAGTTTGGATAAGCGTGGCAAGAGATCCTGTAACAGACCCTCTTCTTACTACTACTACAACACCGGGGTGTTGTTTCCCTGGATCAAGATGACTCTGGATACGTCACCCGGGGGACTACAACTGTCCCTGGGGATTGCTTTTCCCGGGGGGACCAACAGCCGCCTGGGCACTGGGTTCAAGGGGACCCACCAGTTCCCTGAAGAGTGGGTTCGCGAGGACCACCAGTCAGCCAGCTGCCTGTGAATGTCGTTCACCATCATCAGCACGAGGACAAGCCTCGAGGAGTGGCTGGCTGCCCTGGTGTTCCTGCCACGTCAAACATCCCACGAGGACGCCTCCGGAAATCCCTCTCCCCCTCTATGACCCGCCCCTCGCACAGGATTCGCACATTGGACGAACACTCCGGCAACACAAGAGCAACCCCGGCAGAGACACTGGAGTCCGTCTTGAAAAACTGCTGAACACATATTTACATCCACACACACACACACACACCTGGGCGAGCGCGCGCGCTCGCAAGCCAAGTGTATCATTAATCTTCATTTTTCTGCAGGTGTGCATTATCTAACATCCCATTTTCTTTGTCCTCGGCTGAACGCTGCATACAGTTTCTGCAAACAACCTCACAACCCCCTTTTGGATGTAACTCACAATTACTATTATCGTAATCATTATCAATAATGGGGTAAGGGTAAAATAATTCGGCCTCCGTATTCCCCGCGTGACGCACAAGGTGACTAAAGGAGGAAGGCGAGATGGGAGGGAGGGAGGGAGGGGGGGCTGGAAACCTCTCCCCTTCTTGTATTTCACCTTCTAAGAGAAGGAACAGAAGAAGGAGCTAAGCGAGGAGTACTCATCCTCTTAGAAGGCTTAGGCTGGGGTGTCTGAATATCCGTGGATGTTCACCAAAATGAAGAGAGAGTAGAGATAGGTAGCATATTTGAGGAGAGAAACTTGGTTGTTTAGGTTCTGGGTGAAACGAAGCTCAACGGTAAAGGGGATGAATGGTTTCGAAGGGTCTTAAGAATTACGTCAGGGGTTGGTGAGAGGACAAGAGCTAAGGAAGGGGTAGCACTACTGCTGAATCAGGCATTTTGGGAGTGTGTGATAAGAGCGAAAGAAAGTAAACCATAGATTGAGGTGGGTAAAACTGAAAGTGGACGGAGAGAGATGGGTGATTATCAGTGCTAATGCACCTGGTTGTAAGAGGAAAGATCATGAGAGGCAAGTGATTTGGAGCAAATCAGTGAGAGCGTCAGCAATTTTGAGGCAAGAGATCTGGTATTAGTGATGGGTAATCTAAATGCAAAGGCGAGTAATGAGGCAGCTGAGGGACATGGGTATTCAGTATTACGAATGGAAATGGTGAAGAGCTTGTGGAGTTATGCGCTGATAAAGGGCTGGTGACTGGAAATACCTGGTTTAAAAAGAGAGCCATACACAAGTGTCCGTATGCGAGTAAGAGAGATGATCAGCGGGTATTACTGGATTACATATGAAATGATAGGCAAGTAAGAGAGAGACTCTTGGATGTAAATGTTCTGAGAGAGGCAGCCGGTGGGATGTCTGATCACTATCTTGTGGAGGCGAGAGTGAGGCCTGGTTGAGGTTTTAGGAAAAGAGAAAACAATGTCGGTGAGAAGAGAGTGGTGAGAGTGTGCGAGCATGGGAAAGAGACTTGTGTGAAGAAATACCGAGAGTGTTGAATGGTAAAAGGTGAAAGTAAATGAAAGCAAGGGAAGTGAGTGAGGAATGGGAGGTATTTAGGGAAGCATTTGCGAGAGATGCATGTGGCATGTGGGAGGTGGGCATATTACAAAGGGTACTGAGTGGTGGGATGAAGAAGTTATGTTGTTAGTGAAAGAGAAAAAGATAGGCATTTGGGCGTTACAAGGAAGGAGTGCAAATAATTGGGAGATGTATAAAAGAAAGCGGCAGGAGGTCAAGAGGGTGTTCTAAGGGTTGAAAACAAGGGATAAATGAGAGCTGGGGTGAGCGAATATCATTTAACTTTAGATCATAATATGTTTTGGAAGGAAGTTAAATAAGGTGAGAAAAACAAGAGAACAAATAGAAACATCGGTGACGAGGGTAGAAAGGGAAGTGGTAACAGGTCGTGATGAAGTGGGGATGAGATAGAGTGAGTATTTTGAAAGACAGCTAAATGTGTTTAATGTAAGGGGGCAGATGTAAGGTGCTTGGGTCGGGGTGCTATGGGAAGTGGGAAAGTCAGATATAATGGTTTGGTGAAGAGAGAAGAGGTGGTGAAAGCCTTGCGCAAGATGAAATGTGGCAAGGCGGAGGAAGTGGATGGTACTGTAGTTGAATTCATAGAGAAATGGGAGTGACTGCGCTGCTGATTGGTTGCTAAAGATTTTCAATATATATATTGGATCATGGTGAGGTGCCTGAGGACTGGCGGAATGCACGTATAGTGCCACTGTATAAATGTAAGGGGGATAAGGGTGAATGTTCAAACTACAGAGGTGTAAGAGTGTTAAGTGTACCTGGTAAGTTGTATGGGAGGGTACTGATTGAGAGGGTGAAGCCATGTCCAGAGCATCAGATTGGGGAGGCGCAGTGTGATTTCAGAAGTGGCAGAGGATGTGTGGATCAAGTGTTTGCTTTGAATGTAGGGGGAAAAATGAGATGAAACGAATGTATTTGTATGTGGCTTAAAAGGATCTGGAGAAAGCGTATGATGAGTAGTTGGAGATGCCTTGTGGAAGATATGAGGAATATACATGTGGGAGGAATCTGATGTAAACAGTGAAAAGTTTTAGATTTTATCGGAGTGTAAGGCATGTGCACGAGTAAGAGGAAAGGAGAGTGAATGGTTCCAAGTGAAGGTTGGTCTGCGGCAGGAATGTGTGATGTCACCATGGCTTTTTAAATTGTTTATGGATGGGGTGGTTAGAGAGAGGTAAATACAAGTCTTGGAGAGAGGGGAAAGTATGAAATCTGTTGGGGTGAGAAGGCCAGAGAAGCGAGTCAGTTGTGGTTTCTTGATGATACAGCACTTAAGGAAGATTAAAGTGAGAAACTGCAGAAGTTGGTGACTGAGTCTGGAGGAATGCGTGAAAGGAGAAATTTGAAAGTAAACGTGAATAAGAGCAAGATTATTAGATAAGCTGGGTTGAGGGACAGGTTGGTTGGGGTGTAAGTCTGACTGGAGAAAAATTGAAGGAAGTGAAGTGTTTTAGATATCTGGGAGTGGACCCAGCAGCGGAAGTGAGTCGCAGGGTGGGGGAGGGGGCGAAGGTTCTGGGAACATTGAAGACTGTATGGAAAGAGATCGTTATGTGGGAGGGCAAAAATGGGTATGTTTAAAGGTACTGTAGTCCAAACAATATTATGTAGATGCGAGGCATTGGCTAGGGATAAGAGGAGGGTGGATGCGTTGGAAATGAAATGTATGAGTACAATACGTGGTGCGAGGTGGCTTGATCAAGTAATGAAAGGGTGGTTGAGAGAGCAGAAGAGGATGTATTGAAATGGTTTGGACATATGGAGAGAATGAGTGAGGAAAGGTTGATAAAGAGGATATATGTGTCAGAAATGGAAGGAACAAGGAGAACGGGGATGCCAAATTGGAGGCGGAAGTATTGAATGAAAAAGATATTAAGTGATAGGGATAGAGTGAACTGGAACGAAGTGATATACAGGATTGATATGCTGTCAGTGGGCTGGACTAGGGTATGTGGAGTGCCCAGGGTAAACCATGACAAGGTCTGTAGGGCCTGGCCGTGGATAGGGAGCTGTGGTTTCGGTGCATTACACATGACAGCTAGAGAATGGATGCGAGCGGATGTAGGATTTCTTCATCTGTTCCTGGTGCTAACCCCCTTAAGCGGTAAACGGCAATCAAGTTTGAAAACGATATATTGTTATTACTATTGCTCTTATCACCACTATTATCATTATTATTATTATCATTATCATTATTATTATTATTATCATTATTATTATTATTATCATCATCATATTCAATATTGTTATTATTATTATTGTTAGTACATACCCCTGGTAGCCAACATAACGACACCCCACACAAACCATGCGAGAGTTCGATCCACCTACACCAGAGATTCACAGACGATGTGAACTTCCATACGCCCCTCTGGTCACGAGGACACAGATGCTGACCATCATCTTTTGCCATACCACTCTACGTTAACCCCTCGTGCTTGAGGGGAGGTGCTACAGCAGCACGGGGCCTCCACGCGTTACCCTCGTGCTTGGGGTGAGGTGTTACAGCAGTACGGACCTCCACGCGTTACCCCCTCGCGCTTGAGGCGAGGTGTTACAGCAGTGCGGGCCTCCACGCGTTACCCTCGTGCTTGGGGTGAGGTGTTACAGCAGTACGGACCTCCACGCGTTACCCCCTCGCGCTTGAGGCGAGGTGTTACAGCAGTGCGGGCCTCCACGCGTTACCCCCATATGCTTACGGCGAGGGATTATAACACTCCAGGCCTCCACGCGTTACCTCCTTGTGGTTGTGGCTCAAGTATTCCGTTGTCCCGGGCCTCCGTTGGTATTTCACAGGTAAGGCAACATACAACACCGGATGTCTCTGCCTCCTGTGTGAGGATCCTCGGCTCAGTACCTGGTGTGGTCGGTGGGAGCATGGGTCTCTCTCTCTCTCTCTCGTTATTCCACTCTGGAGGTTCTTCTCGGCGGCGTTCGTTTCCCTCGGAGCGACGGCTCACTGCGAGGCCCCTAGCATAGCCTTCAGGCACACCGCGTTGTGCTACCCACAGCCAACTCCCCCGCAAGCTTCTCAACGATCCTTAAGATGAGGTTTTCACGCACTCCATCATCGAGACTTCCGCAGTGATACACAATCGTTACAGTGACGGTCCTCTCCAGTCCCGGTACACTGCACAAGACGGGCCACAGGTACACTGGCGACGGTGCGTCCGCCAGACTCGAGAGCGACGCCGATACAAGTGGATGTGCAGGAGACGGGAGGTCGCTGTTGCCTCCAGAACTGAAATGCAGCTGGTCTGGGACGCGTCCAAGTCAAGGCCAAGGTCTCGGCAACCGGAGGAGGGGGGGGGGGGGGTGATCTGTTCCCCCCCCAACACCCCACTCAATCTCCCCCACCCCACATACCCCCCTCCAGCTCTCCCAGGGAATACCAGGCTTTCCCCCACCCGACGCCCCCTGGGCAAAAAGGGAAAGAACCCGCAGAAACCAGTCACAATGCACGTGGTCTCCATAAGACTACTGGGAAAACCAGTTACAATACCACGATGGAAACCCGTCTGCCTCCCTGAACAGCCATCCACGAGAGAGAGAGAGAGAGAGAGAGAGAGAGAGAGAGAGAGAGAGAGAGAGAGAGAGAGAGAGAGAGAGAGAGAGAGACCATCAGCGCCGCCGCTGCATCTCTATGCAGACTATACCATGAACGAAGTCCGTCAGAATCCGCGAGGGCCACTTAGTGAACCAGCTACTACCTGAGGAGATAAGACACCTACCTGTCCGTCAGGGCCACCATGAAAATCCACGAGAGAGAGAGAGAGAGAGAGAGAGAGAGAGAGAGAGAGAGAGAGAGAGAGAGAGAGAGAGAGAGAGAGAGAGAGAGGGGGGGGGGGGGGGGAGGACTTGTCATGCACCCTGACCGCCCAGCAACACCCTCTCAAAGCCGCCCCTCCTCCACACCACCGTTCAACGTATGTCGGGACACCTGGGTGCCTGGCTGGTGGGTGGGTTATCATCTGGGCTTTGGACCTATCGAGCGTCAGGGTCAATGGAGGCATATCAACAGCCAACAGTCGAGAGCGAGAAAAAACACACCCAAAAAAAAAAAGACGGATGCCTTCATCAGGGGTTCAAGACCATACACTATGTACGTATGTATCGGCCCTTGAACACCGAGTCGATGTCACTTCGATGAGATCCCGATGGTCTACCGACGAACTGGGATGTCGTCTGTCTGCAATGACTTACTCCCTGCCGCATTACGAGTCACCATGAAGTAAACCTGAGAGGCGTCTTGGCAGTCAGGGCATGGTAAGGGAAGCAGCAGTGACATTATGTCCTGTCCTTGAGGGACACTGATACAGTCATACGCTGTTCATGGCACGTCCTCAAGCCGGCCTGGCGAGCGACGGGCGGGCCTGAGCAGAGAGGACATGAGAAGCCCACAGGATGAGTCTCTCTCTCTCTCTCTCTCTCTCTCTCTCTCTCTCTCTCTCTCTCTCTCTCTCTCTCTCTCTCTCTCTCTCCTTCCTCGTCATGATGAAGCATCACTAAAGTATACGAACTAGGGACCTGGTAGAGGGCCGTATGCCATCATCAGCCAGGCATGACACTCTTTGCCATTCAACACCTGCGTTGATTCCACTCAACACCCCCTAGTGTTTCCCCTCACGTCCAGACACTCGACAACACCCTCCAGTGTTTCTCCTCGGTCATTCAACAACTCTATAGTGTTTCTCCTACCTTGCGACTCACCTCCTTAAGTGAATCTAAAGTCTCGCTCAACACTTCTTGTGTTTCTTAGAACCCATCCCCCCCTAACGTAATCTCCCGCTCAACACTTGTGGTGTTTCTGATTTACCACTGACCGTCTCTAGTTATTCTAATCTCCTTCATCACGTCCTGTGATTCCAATATCTCGGTAAACACCTCTGGAGATTCTAATCCCTCGCTCAACACCTTATAGCGTCTCAACCATTGCCTTTCGAGACATTCAACTAATGAACACCCTTCTGTGTTTCCATTCTATGACTATACACACCTCTAGTGTGTGTGATTACTAATTGTGTGTTGAAAGAGAGAGAGAGAGAGAGAGAGAGAGAGAGAGAGAGAGAGAGAGAGAGAGAGAGAGAGAGAGAGTTGTACGCCCGTACTGCGGTTCCGTCACTCAACTTTGCATATACATACCATATCTTCACTCCTAGCCTACGCCAGGTACCCATTTTCATCGACCAAGACCCCTAGGGATGCTTGGCAGTGTACCACTCCCAGATGAGAAGCTAAGGCGACACCTCAGTTTAACCTTCCTAACTACATCCTTCTGCCGGTAGCAGTGGCTATCCTAGTCAAACATCCCCAAACGTATATGCATTCTTTTACTTATTTTTCTGGAAGATGAATGTGGTAAACACGACGCGTCTCAAGCCTCGGGAACAAGGGCCAATGTGTTCGTCTCAGAAGTGTTTAGTTTATATTTTCGTGATGGTTAAAACCTGACCACGACTGCCTCACTGGGCCTGGCTATGAACTAAGAAACAAATTTGAAGCTCAATTAATCATCCAATCAAACACCTGCAGTGTTTGTTCTCTTGTTTGACGTATGACAAAGATTCTGTCATAATGATCCTTGTCTAATGACAGCCATTAAATACGAGATGCATATCAATATCTAAAAGGGTCATGTATACAGTGAGTGTATGTATATACATGATCTATGAACTATAAAGATACGTACCAATATGTAAAAGAGTCGTCTATACAGTGTGTATGTATACATGGTCTACGAACTATAAAGATATATACCAATTTGCAAAAGAGGCATGCATACATTAAGTGTATATATACATGGTCTATGAACTACATCACCTGAGAGTGACTCATGTCCAAGCTTAATTACCCTGGTGATTATATTCTCACTTGACCCCTAATGGCCTCAGAGACCTTGACAGTCGGAAAGACGAACAGGTTAACCTAATCAAACAGGGACACGGAGTCCACTGCTGTTTACCTGGTGCATCCAGTGGAAAGTCCCACTCACAGGTTTCCTTCCACGTCTGGACCCTCACGCATGTAAACGAACCAGTGGCACATACTAGGCAGAGAAACAGAAACCAAACCATGCAATAAAGTATAATAAACAAAATTATATATATATCTTTATCTTATTTATTTATTATACTTTGTCGCTGTCTTCCGCGACAGACATTCACTGAGAACCAATCACTTTCCTCTCTTCCTACTTGTACACATGCCTTACACCCTCGATAAAAACTTTACACTGCTTCTAGCAACTTGCCTCCCACACCATATATTCTTAATACCTTCCACAGAGCATCTCTATCAACTCTATCATATGCCTTCTCCAGATCCATAAATGCAACATACAAATCCATTTGCTTTTCTAAGTATTTCTCACATATATTCTTCAAAGCAAACACCTGATCCACACATCCTCTACCACTTCTGAAATAACACTGCTCTTCCCCAGTCTGATGCTCTGTACATGCTTTCACCCTCTCAATCAATACCCTCCCATATAATTTCCCAGGAACACTCAACAAACTTATACCTCTGTAATTTGAGCACTCACCTTTATCCCCTTTGCCTTTGTACAATGGCACTATACATGCATTCCGCCAATTCTCAGGCACCTCACCATGAGTCATAAATACATTTAATATCCTTACCAACCAGTCAACAACACAGTCATCCCCTTTTTAAATAAATTCCACTGCAATACCATCCTAACCGGCTGCCTTGCCGGCTTTCATCTTCCGCAAAGCTTTTACTACCTCTTCTCTGTTTACCAAATCATTTTCCCTAACCCTCT
The DNA here is from genome assembly GCF_036320965.1 of Panulirus ornatus. NCBI lineage: Eukaryota > Metazoa > Arthropoda > Malacostraca > Decapoda > Palinuridae > Panulirus > Panulirus ornatus. Next base: position 65,016,149 of record NC_092224.1, read on the forward strand.
CACCTCGCACACCACCTCGACCAAAACACCCTATATCTGCCACTCTGTCATCTAGCACATTCAACAGACCTTCAAAATACTCACTCCATCTCCTCCTCACATCACCACCACTTGTTATTACCTCTCTATTAGCCCCCTTCACCGATGTTCCCATTTGTTCCCTTGTCTTACGCACTTTATTTCCCTCCCTCCAAAACATCTTTTTATTCTCCCTAAAATATAATGATACTCTCTCACCCCAACTCTCATTTGCCCTCTTTTTCACCTCTTGCACCTTTCTCTTGACCTTCTACCTCTTTCTTTTATACATCTCCCACTCATTTGCGCTATTTCCCTGCAAAACTCGTCCATATGTCTCTCTCTTCTCTTTCACTAATAATCTTACTTCTTCATTCCACCACTTACTATCCTTTCTAATCTGCACACCTCCCACGCTTCTCATGCCACAAGCATCTTTTGCGCAAGCCATCACTACTTCCCTAAATACATCCCATTCCTCCCCCACTCCCCTTACACCCTTTGTTCTCACCTTTTTCCATTCTGCACTCAGTCTCTCCTGGTACTTCCTCACACAAGTCTCCTTCCCAAGCTCACTTACTCTCACCACTCTCTTCATCCTAACATTCTCTCTTCTGAAAACCTCTACAAATCTTCACCTTCGCCTCCACAAGATAATGATCAGACATCCCTCCAGTTACAGCTCTCTGCACATTAACATCCAAAAGTCTCTCTTTCGAGCGCCTATCAATTAACACGTAATCCAATAACGCTCTCTGGCCATCTCTCCTACTCACACACACACACACACACACACACACACACACATATATATATATATATATATATATATATATATATATATATATATATATATATATATATATATATATTATAAACACTACGGGTCGGCTTCGTACCCTGGGCAGGGCGTCCGGCTGCCTCGGCCACACAGAGGTTCAAAGACACACACACACACACACACACACACACACACACACACACACACACACACTAGACTTGAAGTGTTTTACGTGTGTCCCCAGCCTCATCTGTGTAGGGGTAGCATGGACTTCAATCTCACGCGGCTCCGATGGTGTGACAATTTCTCATAGTTCTTTTTATATACATATGTACATTGATTGGGTCACCATCTCCTTCCCTGGATATCGTCACACTCATCCAAAAGTAACTTGATGGAGGTGTGTGTGTGTGTGTGTGTGTGTGTGTGTGTGTGTGTGTGTGTGTGTGTGTGCGTGCGCGCGCGCGATAGGAGGGGGGAGTTGATATGGTAAACTGTCATGCTCAACATTCCACGTGTTCTGGATGACCCTATGCTCCACAGAGCATCCCTGGCCACAGCACATCCTCCATGTGGTCTTGTCCTATATGCCTATGCCTCTATAGTTGCCATCCCTCCCCTCCCCCTCCCCCTTCCCTCATGTGTACTGCTTCCCTTGGCTGCAAGTGTAGTGACGTTCATGTCCACTCCCCCCCCACCCCGTCGTGTACCACCCCCGGGGTCATCCATGCATTCCAAGGTCATCCCAGACATTAAGAGAAGCCAGGTCGGCAGATAATTCCTTTTTCGTGATACACTGTGGCTATATTATGTTTTCCTGAGGTAATATGGTTGTCTCAACACCATCTACAAATAGCCTTGGTCAACACGACCCACGATAATGTCTACCTTGAGAATGCAAAGCACTTCCTGGCCACCTCTAGTGTAGGAGTGTCAAACGCCTTCTGCCACTCCAGCTGGCCATCCCTTTTATCCACACGTCTCATTCTTTTGAGCAAGTCTTTAATTTCAAGTCCCTCATCCATAAACCCACGCTGCCCGTCACTTGTGTAGCGGCTGGGGAGGTAATCGTCTACTTGTGTTCTCTCTCACTAGGCCGACCAGTGTCTTATATAGACACTGTTCAGTCGCGTTCATGGCCTGCAGTTCACCAGTGTACTTCCCCTCATCCCCTTCCTGAACAAGAAACAGTCATATTTACTCTCTTGCACGAGCTTAGTATTCCCCCTCATCCTCCTCCTCCTCCTCCTCCTCTCGTCAGTATTCAGGAAGTGTTAGCTGGCTTCTCTCAAGTGTTTCTTGGACACTCCCTCAGTGAACCAGGAGATGCTGCTACCAGCTCCATGCACGGAATATTGATGATCATCATCATGCTGCCTGGTCACCCTTAGCATGCAGCACTGCACACCCATCTTTCCTATTCTGCCACTTCCAGTCATCAGGGACGAAGCGTACCGATCATTTTCCACTGTTGCACGACCCCAAACCGACTAAGCAAATCTTAAAAGCGAATTCACATAGTAATCAACATACATACAAACCTACGTTCATCATTGCATACATTAACAGACAAACCTCGTCCTCTTGGATGCCAGTGTCAGCACAGGTTTATCATGGCTTCATCTCAGTCGACACAGCAGTCATAGACTGAGGCCGGAGAAATATGCCACACAGTCAGTCATTCCGCTGTTATGGCCACTGGGAGAACATTCCCATACAGTTATTTTTTTTTTTACTCAACTTTTCCCACGCGTGGCGAGGTAAGCAACTGCCAACACTTTCTGAAATCACATCGACCAGTTCCTTCTTCCAGACGTGGCAGCCAGTCAAGTCTGTCCTGCCACTCAACCGAAGGAGCCAGTCAACTAACGAGTGAAGACATCCATCCAATCATCGTAAGACACTTACTGTAGTGAGTTATGCGTTGCAGCCAAGTCATAGCGACGGGTGGTCGTGTCACAACACTGCAAATGCGTGGGATCGTCTCACTCACATCACACCACCACACACATAGTCCAACTCCACCACCCAAAAAAATATTACGATCTCGCTCACCTTTTCAGGCAAAATGTGTCTTATCGTTTGCAATCAATTTTAATTCACGTAAAAAAATATATTTACATTTCCTTTTATTTTATGGTCAAATACATTTTGCCTTCACTAAAACTCTGAGTGTACTAAGCGAAGTATATATTTTTTTCCCTTTTTCTTTCAATCAATGAGTATACTAGAGAACGCACGTTGAGACACTGGTCGACTTATACACCCTCACGTACGAGTAGCAAAGACAAGAAATAAAAGGGTGGACGTAAACAGTGGACCATGCGGGACCCCTGCCGTGCCCTCCGTGCCTGCATGTATGCGTCGCCTCTCTATCACGGCCCTGTACCTACCACTGACCAGCCCTCGGCAGCCCGGCCCAGGCTCTGCCCTCGATACACCGTGCGATCTTAAACTTTCCGAAGATATGCTGATATACAACCTACTAATGATGCACGCGTTCGAAACGAATGGCCGACCAGCCACACAAAACTCGAACATGGGACGTGATATATACGTGTCTTGATGCACAGGACGCAACGGAATGGAAACGTATTCTATATATAAAAAAGAATTAAAAAACACCCGATGCGTCATTTCCGTCCGCAGTCTTTTTAAACGGGACTAGAGTTTTTCAACGGGGGAAGCGGAAGCCGAAGGCAGTTCAAGCGACCGGGACTGTGTTATCGGTGCGCGTGAGCAGCGGCGCTTCGCCTGAAACACCAACTGGACCATCAGCGGCTGCCAGCCGAGTTAACAGGATCTACTCGAGGATGTTGGCCTGATACCAGTCCTCCTCCTCCTCCTCCTCCTCCTCCGCACCACACACCCTCTCCTCCTCCTCCACCACGGCTCCGCAGTAAGACAACATACGTTCACAAAACAACAGAAAATCAGCGTTTTTTTCTTCTTTTTTCTTTTTCCCCTAAATCTAAATACTCCTTCCCACCATCCGTTTTCCGATGACGTCGACGTGGATCACCGACTATCATCTCTCCTGGCCTGGCACGTCCGGTTACCCCATGTCAACTATGTCGGCCAACCCATCTTGATAATGTCACTCCAAGAGAGCACACACACACACACACACACACACACACACACACACACACACACACACACACACACACACTGATCGTGCCGTCGTACCGACCGACGTGTGATAGTGTATCAGCTGCTCCAAATGTCGAGAGCAGTGTGGACACCGGCAACGAAGGGATGGGTGTATTTCTTCATCCAGCGACCCCGACACGGCACGGGTGACACCAGGACGACCACAGGTGTCTGTGGTCCTCACTGCTGACGGTTGTATGAAGTGGGAGAGGCACATGAAGGACGAGGATCCCACAGCCCAGCCGTTCGAGGGGAGGAGGAGGAAAGGTAACGGCCAAGCCTCGTGTGGCCGGTCTCCACACAGAAGCTGTGGGAAGCAGCAGCCAAGCGCGAGCCACGGGCCCAAACCTTTTGTGGTTAGGGGGACCCATGCAGACACCTCAAGAGAACAGGGGCCCTAAATAATACCTACAGGAGAGAGAGAGAGAGAGAGAGAGAGAGAGAGAGAGAGAGAGAGAGAGAGAGAGAGAGAGAGAGAGAGCAGCATCAGCAACATCACGACGTACGGAAAAGGGAAAGGCTGAAGCGAGGTGACGCCACTACGAGAATTGATGAAATGAAAGACTTTTGAATCCATCCACTCCAAGTTAACAGACGGGGTGGGTGGAGGATGAGCCGCGCTCAGATGTGTGAGCAGCAGTCCATCATACCTGTGAGAGAACCTAACCTCTGTAGATATGAAATACCTGCTCACGAGAAACACAGTAACCACCACGGCAGCCATACAACACACTCCCAGCCTCTGGGAAGCAGGTTCTGTAATGTTGATGATGTGTGGGGTTCCCAGGACACAGCGGAGGACGTAGTTATGTCCAGCAGGTTAATGGTGTTACGCGGTGGAATGGCGGTGTTTTGAAAACGAAGGGAGGGAAACAAACACTTCTTGACATTGAGACTAACTAAGAAAACTGCAGTTGACCGCTATTATATTTTACAAGGTTACTGATTTCCCCATTCCGAAATGGTACACAGGTTCGAAGAGAGAGAGAGAGAGAGAGAGAGAGAGAGAGAGAGAGAGAGAGAGAGAGAGAGAGAGAGAGAGAGAGAGAGAGCGTGCCTGGAAGACACTGCGCCAGGAGAATACTGAGGGATGGCATAGGTTGGGTGGAAGGAGATGAAGGGGGAGAATCACAAGCTTGATCATACAAAGCTGAGCTGGAGGAAAACAAGGAACCAAGAAGAATGACGGATGGTATTGGAGATACTTTTGGTTTGAGGACCAGAAAGATCTGTCGGTAGAACTAGTCAACACAACTTCTTGCCCCTCCACACAACTGCTCTACAAAGATTTCAGGCACAAAAGAGACCAGAGTAGGTCTATTAGGAACCATCAAAGTGTTTCATGATCCGGTGCGTACCGTCTCTGATGCGACACACGTCATAGCAAAGAGCGATCACACAACGACTGAGGAGAGGAAAATATAGATGGGATGTACGTCTCCATCCTGGCCAAGATAACCTCCGCTATGCATTCAGCACAGCACGAGGCATCCCGACCAGGCATGCTGTACCCATCCTGCGCAGGGATGACGTTCGAACCCTCCTGAAGTGCCAAAGTAGGCATTTCCAGGGCGGCGGAGGCGGAGAAGGAGGCGGAGGATTGAGGACGGGGCGTGCCGGCTTGAGAATCAAAAATCTGATCTTGTCATTACGAACGATGGGTCGGGATGGGATCCAGTGCTCCACAGTGATCAGTGCGAAAGAGGGTCGGAGGATAACGGCAGAGGCAACAGTGCAACTACACAGACTGCAGACCTAAAGAAAAAAAAAAAACCCTTACCGCCAACGTACAGACGCGCAGCTACCAAAGCTCTCCTGACGCAGTCATGGCAGACAATGGGTTGTTGGAGCCACGATACCTTGCCCAAGACGTGCTATGATGAACAGCTCACACTATCAGTACGACTGTATGACCCTTGAGCACCACAGCACGACCATTATAGGGTCGGGTCAAAGGTCAGGTCATCGTACGGAAGGGTTGGACCATGGTCACACCGCTGTTCCTCAAACACATTCAACAAAAATTCAACACGATTTTACAAAGGTGACCAGCTGGGCCTTTTTGGGGAGATGTTATACAAATGGACACCAGTGCGGATGGCCATTACCCCCACAACCCCTGAAAATGGCCCGAGCATCGATAAGACGGGTCATGTTGTCGGGTCATCACCAAACCTAAGAGGGACCAGACGATTCAGCAAAGCCTGATATCAAAAGGTCAGAGACTAGGTCACACCCTGGTGGCATGACTCGCTTCCGCACCGTACCGGATCTATTACTACACAGTCATCGGTGGATCAAACCGCCCAGGACTCACGAACGTGCATACACGAAATCCATCATCATACGTAGGCGGGTTATCACACAGTAAGCCCTCCATGACACGAACGGGAATGTAAACAAGTGTGCTTCCTAATAAATTAGTCCACAAGTAATAACACGTATAATAATAATAATAATAATAATAATAATAATAATAATAATAATAATAATAATGAATAATAATAATAAATGATAATAATAATAACAATAAATAATAACAAAAATAGTAAATACAATTAGAATAATAATAAAATACTACTACTAATACTACTACTACTACTACTACTACTACTACTACTACTACTAATAATAATAATAATAATAATAATAATAATAACAATGATAACAATAATGGTAACAATAATAATAATAATAATGATAATAATAATAATAATAATAATAATAATAATAATAATAATACCCACCCATGAGGCAAGATATACTTCGTAAAACCTGGGTATCATCATCATCATCATATTGCTGTGTAAGAGCCGTGTTCTCCCCCGCCAACCCGGGCCAGACGTGGTGGCCTGGCCCATCTACATCACTGAGGTTAACAAGCCCGCCACGAAGCCATCCTCCCTCCCTCATCCTGTGATAAGAGTTACAAAGAGCGAATGTGATAAGCAATGAGTGAGAGCGAGTGGGAGATTGTGTGGCGCGATCGGGTGAAGTTAGAGAGTCGTGTGGATTACTCTCCCAGGCGAACTCCAATGACCACAGGAAGTGACATGACTGACTGACACGACCACACCATCTGGCCTCACGTCGCGTCGTGCGGGAAGGGTGATCACTCAATAGCCAAAGGTGATTAATTTATCAACCGTTCACTACTAACTTCTTGTGTTAATCCAGAGATTAATGAAGTGATAAACTGTGTGAATTCTGCTACATTCAGGGACAAATTCAGGTTTGGGTACTGTAATTCAACATGTTAGGGTGCTGTCATTCAGCACACTTGAATATTAAAATTCAGGTCTGGGTATCATAATTAAAAAGGTTTGGGCTCTATAATCCAGAAGGTTTGGGCACTATAATTCAGAAGGTTTGGGCACCATAATTCAGAAGGTTTGGGTTCTATAATTCAGAAGGTTTGGGCACTATCATTCAGAAGGTTTGGGCTCTATAATCCAGAAGGTTTGGGCACCATAATTCAAAGGTTTGGGCACCATAATTCAAAGGTTTGGGCACCATAATTCAGAAGGTTTGGGCTCTATATTCCAGAAGGTTTGGGCACTATAATTCAGAAGGTTTGGGTTCTATAATTCAGAAGGTTTGGGCACTATAATTCAGAAGGTTTGGGCACTATAATTCAGTAGATTTGGGTAATATAATTCAGGTTTAGGTAATATAATTCAGAAGGTCTGGGCATCATAATTCAAAGGTTTGGGCACTATAATTCATGCGTTGGCACCAAAATTCAGAAGGTATTGGCACTATAATTCAGAAGGTATTGGTACTATAATTCAGAGGGTATTGGCACTATAATTCAGAAGGTATTGGAACTATAATTCAGAAAGTTTGGAAACTCTAAATACAGAAAATCTAAGCACTATAATTCGGTTCTTTTTGTACGTTGAAGGCTCCCGTCACGAACAAAAGTCCACCTCAAGGCGGGACCTTAATTGGAATCTTGAGAGAATAATGAAACGGAAAACAGAACAGACAAGAGAAATCATTAACACATTCTGGAGGAAGTGAAAAACCCTGCCTACTGAAATGTGCCAAGTCGTAGTTATTGGGAAAGACACTAGAAGGTAGAGAGTTCCAAAGCTTCGACGCGTAAGGAAAGAAGTTATCAAAATGGCCCACCCTTGAGCTGCCGATGGCCACACAGTAATCATGTGTTGACGAAGCAGCTTGCCGAGTATCATGTGGTCTCGCTAGTAGCGGGAGCACACAGGCAGCCAGCTCTCAGGAGTAAAATCCAAAGTAATACCTATAGAAGAGTGAGTGATTGTGGCTGAGTAAAGAGGCAAGAGGGTCAAGATCCAGAGCAAGAACCAACCCAGACGTGAGAGCAGTATTCAGTACTCCATACGAGCACAAATCAGTCCTTTGTATAAATGGAGCAACTGTTCAAAAGGAAAGAACATCGACATCTAAACAGGCAACCGGGTTTCCTAGAGGCAGACACGGCAATTTCCGTTCTGAGTGGTTACCTAGAAACAGTGGATACTAGAATCATCCTAAGTATGTTCACTGAGTCAAGAGATGGAATTACTGAGCCGTCGAAGGAGAGACTGAGAGTTGTGAGGAGTTTCCGATAGAGAGATGAGCAGAAACTGAGTCTTGGAGGCATTAAGCTTAACTAGATTTCGCCTACCACACTGAGATATCCTGTTCCAGTCTAAGTTTACTGAAGCTGTGACAAGACGAGATGCAGACTGAGCAAGACAAGAAGGAGCAAAATTGAAGGATGTGCAGTGTTGAGACGTCAGCGTAAGAGTGCATTGGATTATTTGTGGAAGAGAGGAAATCGTTAAAAAAAGAAAAGGAGAAAAAGTGAAGGGGACAGGAAATATCCTTGAAGGACACCGCTGTTGATGAGGAAATGGGAGAAGCTGATCCATCCACAACCACAGAGACAGATCGGCAGGAGAGGAAGCTAGATATGAAGGCGCAAAGTGAGGGAGGGAAGTCAAAAGAGGGGAGCTTAAGAGATGAGACCCTAATGCCACACCCTGTCAAAAGCTTTGGATATGTCAAGGGCAACTACACGTGACTCCCCAAAATCTTTCAGGAAAGGATATCACCAGCGGATCTCGCTTTACGGAAGCCACACTGGTAATCAGAGAGAAGACGAATTTTCGAGGTTTCTAAAGACATGGAAGTTGAGGAGGGATTCAAAGGCTTTGAAAATGGTAGATGTCAAAGTAACAGGACGATAGTTAGAGGGGTCAGAACGGTCACTCTTCTTAGGGATGGGATGTATCAGTTCATGCTTCCAAGGGGAAGGAAGAGTCTTAGGTTTTAAACCGAAACGGAACAGACGAGCAAGCACAGGTGCAAGTTCAGAGGCACACTCTTTTAGTACACGGGAATGAATGTCATCAGGACCATGAGCCTTGCTTGTGGCAAGAGAAAGAAGCTCTTTTCGACAGTCCGAGAAGAGATTGCGGGGAGGAGCATAGGATTAGTCAGAGGAGCATCAGAGCGTGAAATACTATAAAAGTCATCCACGGTGAACTTAGAAGAAAAATGGGAAACCAAAGAAAGTTGCTCTGTCTACAGCAAAGAAGGTTAAGTTATGGTACCGTAAGAAAGGAAAAGTGAAGAAAAGGTAGGACGACAGAAGTTAAGTTTGAGATGCCCTTAGCTATAGACCAGAGGCACCTGCTAGTGGATGACGACGAGCGGATATCGCACTTCTCATTAATAAAGGAACGCTTTACCTCACGGGTGACGTGCTTGCAGAGGTTACGGGCAGTGATAAAGGCAGAATGTGAGCCAAAGGATGGAGAGTTTTTCCAAGCCCCAATCTCCCTGATCCCTTGCCTGAATGGCCTCAGAACAAGATCGGTTAAACATGTTATCAGATGAAGAGGTTGTCTCTTACGAAGAGATAATAAATGTTTCCATTCTGGCAACAATAACCTCCGCTAAGCGTTCTGGCGGAGGCAGAAGCATCACCACATAAGAGACAGTAATTTACCCAAAGAAAGTCAGAAAAGAAGTTACCTAAGTTATTCCAGTCAGCTATGTTGTGGTGCCAGCATTGACGCTCAGAAGGGGCTGCTGGAGGTGGAGGTGCTGTTAGAATAGATACATTTATGAGACTGGGACCAGATGAACCTACTGGAGGCGAGGTTGTGTACTTACAGCGGGATGGACTAGAGGTGAAAGACGTATCCTGAATATGAGGAGAATAGTCACAGCGGTCAGGAATATGGGTAGGGTGGAAGATAATTTGCTGTGAATCACTGAGAATGGAGAACGCAAGGGTTCCAATTCCTCCACATTCCGTAAGAGAGGAATTGGAAGGGAGGAGAGTGTAAGATGGTTCCGGCCACCACTTTAACGTTCCTCAGTCAGGACGGTAGTACCACCCTGCTCTCAACAACTTACTACCTAATGGGTTGTTGCTCCAAGGGCAAGGGACGGGGGTATTACTTGAGCCAGCTGGGGTATTAGGAGGGGTCAATACACTACCACCTGAGCCCTCCTTCAAGCTGGCAGTAGAGTCACACAGGGTGAATATATAGATTAAGTAACAGTAATATATGTTCATATATATTTTCATCTTTATTATACTTTGTCGCTGTCTCCCGCATTAGCGAGGTAACGCAAGGAAACAAACGAAAGAATGGCGCAACCCAACCACATACACATGTATATACATACACGCCCACATACGTACATACCTATACATTTCAACGTATACATATATATACATACACAGACATATACAAATATAAACATATACATATTCATACTTGCTGCCCTCATCCATTCCCGTCGCCATCCCGTCACAGATGAAAAGGCACCCCCCTCCCTCCGCACGCGCGAGAGGTAGCGCTAGGAAAAGACAACAAAGGCCGCATTCACTCACACTCAGTCTCTAGCTGTCATATGTAATGCATCGAAACCACAGCTCCCTTTCCACATCCAGGCCCCACAAAACTTTCCATGGTTTACCCCAGACGCTTCACATGCCCTGGTTCAATCCAATGATAGCACGTCGACCCCGATATACAATATCGTTCAAATTCACTCTATTCCTTGCACGCCTTTCACTCTCCTGCATGTTCAGGCCCCGATCGCTCAAAATCTTTTTCACTCCATCCTTCCACCTCCAATTTGGGCTCCCACTTCTTGTTCCCTCCACCTGACACATATACCCTCTTTGTCAATCTTTCCTCACTCATTCTCTCCATGTGACGAAACCATTTCAATACACCCTTCTTCTGCTCTCTCAACCACACTTTATTACCACACTTCTCTCTTACACTTTCATTACTTAATCAAACCACCTCACACCACATATTGTCCTCAAACATCTCATTTCCAACACATCCACCCTCCTCCGCACAACCCTATCTTTAGCCCATGACTCAACAACATATATATATATATATATATATATATATATATATATATATATATATATATATATATATATATATCCTATGCCAGCTAACTGTAAGGGTCAAGGTTCAGTAGGTCAGCAGTACCGTCCTGGCAGGCTGGTCGAGCAGTAATCCCAGACCAGACAAGGTGAGCACCTCCTGTTGTACCAGTACAACTCCCACCTAACCTGTTGTGTACCGTAACCTCGTCACAGTCACTCATGCTTCAATGACTCGTTCTTAAAACAACGTCCTCTACTGCGTCAATATGTAAACAATTCTTTCCACAAACAAAAGGTTTTAAATTCGTCGTCCGGCAGGGTCTAGAGTGAGCGAGCCTCGCACTCGAATGAAAGCACTTGTTTCCCAGTGGCAACTGATCCTTTTTTTTTGACTATCCTCGTCCTCACGTGGAATACTGCCCCAGTGTCTGTCATGAGGACGCACCCCCAGTCCTTCCGTAACACATCCAGTAGTCTAGCCTTGAACTAAGTGCATTTCAGGGGCCTGACGACCAAGGCCACTCACCCGCCGCCTGGTTTTCCCGTCCTGATCTTCCTCACTCAGCCAATACTTTCTCAGTGACCTGCCATAAGGTTCGGTCCTTGTATATCGTCCTACACCTGCCTGCCTGAGACCCGCTGCTCTACACCATGGCCAAGCAGCCGTGATCACCACTCCAACGACAACCTAGACCGAGGAATAGCCTCCTCGTCCTTACCTCGTACTCGTCGCTCCTCCCCAGTCTACTTCGTACTCCTGAGTGTAACCTTCGACCTACTGTTCCATGTGATACTCAAGCGAAGGTCCGATCTTAGGCGCGGAGGTGACGGGTGCATCAGTGTGTATGTGCGGGTCCTGTTACGTTCACCTCTCGCTAGCTACCAACTCAAGACACTGTGAGCACAACTAGATGAAGCAATCACCAGATTCATTAATTCCTCGAGCACAACAACACGACCTTGGTTGATGATGATCCGGTCCTTGAGCCGACCCTGAACAGTCTTCAACGAGAGCAGCACCAACATTGGGCATGTGCTGTGCCTCAACACACATGCACCTACAAGCCACACGTTCCAGTAGTCTGCAATGCCGGCTGGCTCACCCGCAGGGAGTAACTCTCCTGTACTGTGTAACGAGGCTCTAGATCTACACGTTCTCACCGGAAAGGAAAACGCCCAAACACTGGAGTGCTGGAAATCAAATCAAGACATCTTTTCCCCTGTGCTTTATCAGAGCCAGTCTCTAGTAAACTGTCTAACAGTAACAATAGATGACCCACACACGTATGTACTCACATAGGAAAAATATAGCGGGAAAATGTTTAAAAGCAACTGAATTGGCCGCGATTTTGTAAGGGCAGAGACATCAAAAATCTTATGTCATTTTCAATTGAGGACAGTGGCCAGGAAATTCAATCCTTCTTGTTGACAGGCTCAAGGGCTGAGTGTGGAACAGGTGTTTACAAAGTTCACCTGGCAGATGCTGCGCTCTCCCGCCGCCACAGTGCTAGGAGTCACCTGGACAGTTCGAAGCTCTACCGAAATGCCAGCAGGAACATTGCTTCCGCTGTAGACATGATGAACGGGCGGCTCTTCAACGGAACTGTGTTATGGAACGGCAGAAATCGTCTTCACCAATGAGAGCTCACAGGCCACCGTCTTACCATCCATACAACGACCTTCTTTTTATTTCTACTGCTTCATGAGCTCGTTTTCCTGTAGCCAAACACCATTTGAAATGCCTTCAGTTGCTCATATCTTTCCTCCAGTCGCACAACGGCAGAATGAGCCACAATAGTATGAAATCAGATTCGAAACAGCGAGCCATTAACAGGTTCCTCGAAAGGGGTCAGAGGGGCGACCGCCTAGCGTAAACACCATAACACAGATAGCGACACCACACTACCAGGACTAACCTCCATTGACCGACCTCCGTCACCACAGTCACCTTTCAATGACGACGAGACAGAGCAACCAGAGGCCACGACATGAAAGATGCTTGTCTAAGAGGATGTAAAGAAGTTCTCCTATAGTATAAGAGCGAGGTGAATGAATGGAATAAACCTAATGAAAATATCATAACACATACTCCAAAAAGTTGCAAGATAGTACACATGGTTAATGAGATGGGGGCCCACTTGTGTACAACTCCAACCCCGTACAGTACAAGTAGATATTACAAACAGGTAAGTACACACACACGCAAACCACTTCGTGGTGTTGAGGGTGGTGTCGCTGACCATGATTTACGCAAGGGCCCGCCCGGGTTCGAATCACGTGAGCGACAGTCGGCCCTCAGCCAACCCAGCTGTTCAACCTTCCCTAAAGAATAGTCAATAAATGGATAGCTGGCTTAGGCTAGTATGTGTGTGTACATGTGTGTGTGTGTGTGTGTGTGTGTGTGTGTGTGTGTGTGTGTGTGTGTGTGTGTGTGTGTGTGTAAATGAGTAAATAACGGATTATTGGTTTCAGGCAAACATTCGAATGAAAAATACACAGTTGCGAGGCCATGATAATTACAAGTTTACTAATCATAAAAAAAAAAGCTTAAGATCAAGGTGGGCAGGATATTAACACGCTTTGGATGAGCACATGAGTGAGGCACATTCAGACAGTGAGGGTGGCAGGAGTGTTTACCAATCACTATGGTCTATAAGTCATGCACTCAAGTTGAAAACAGAGTGATGAACAGTTGCAGTAATGCAGCACTTGACGTACCACATAGCTTAACTACCAGGAAACCGAGCTGTTCACTTGCTCGGCCATGAACGTGTTCATGGATTGTTCACGGCGCTCCTCACAATGATCGTTATAGGGCTGCTCTTAAAAATCTGTCAGTACGAGCTCTGACTGGAATAAGTCGATTGTGTAGAGGCGTCTGCAGGGAAGGAGGTCCATGAGACGTGGGCGTGTTAGCAGTGACCTGCCAGTGTTGGACGGAGAAGGTGGATAGAGTCAGCAAAAGGAGGGGCCTCTCGGCAGGTGGTGTAAGAAGGTGGGCCCAGGATGATTCTGCACTCGCTCCTGTCTGCACTCTCTCTAGCTGGTCCCTCTGTGTGGCTGTTAGTGAGGAGGACCAGACCGAGGAGGCGTCAATGAGCTTAGGTAGAGTGAAGAGAGTATAACGATTCCTGTGCTCAATTGCTAGACCACGCAGTAAATGACTAGTGTCAGCCTGGCGTGGGCGAAATGTGGGCCAAGCCCTAACCCGTAACACCTCTAGAGCCCCAGGCACGGCAACAGTCAGGTGGACTGGACGTAGGTACGTGTTCGCGGCAGACTGGGTGCCACACCTCCCTCCCTGTGCCTTGATGCACTATGATGGTGGCAGGGAATACAGTCACTCAGGTTACAAATTTCAGGAGTCATCTGCCACGCCTCTGTGACTGCTATGACCTGGTTGTGAGATGACCTTCGTGGTGACGGCTAGTTTCTCCGTTTGGTTGGCCAGGGAAGTGACATTTGATAGCAGCAGGGACGGCAGTGCCTTGGAACTTCAAAATGTGTGTGTGTGTGTGTGTGCGTGTGTGTGTGTGTGTGTGTGTGTGTGTGTGTGTGTGTAGATATACAGTAAAGACACCCGTCCATGTGTATAAACAAGGTTAAGAGGCTAAGTAACACGAGTGTCAGAATCTCTCCCAGTAAACACACAGAAAATCAACAACGACGAATCGAAAACAATTCTTCGAAGCGACGGATTCAGCTTTTGCCCTGCATCATCGTGGATTGCATGGCATCGCAACGCACGCTTCTCCACCTGATAACTGATCGGTATACCCCCTTACCAGCGCACAACCTTCCCCGAGGGCATTACGGATTTCTGCCACACGGAAACCTGATACGTGGCTTCCGAAGAGAGCGATGATACGGTGAACTACAACACGCAGACTCGCCCGAGGCAGATGAAACGGACATCACCACTGTGAGGAGCTTCAGCCACTTCGAGCGAAGACAAGAAAAAAAGGGTCCCGGGTGTGCAAACGTGGGCGTCCAGCGAGGGGGAGGACCTTGGGTTCAGTTCACAAAATGCGAGCCTGAACATCCACTTTCAGACCAGTGTGGCTGTCGCAGCCTCGTCTCTCATGTTACTGATTTCTTAAGCCCTGTTGTGGCCACACACACACACACACACACACAGCCCCTCACTGCTGGACTGCTTGCTCAACTGGTGGAAGCTTCTCCGCTGGCTGGACTGCTCAATGGGTACGACTTGACATAAACTGATGAGGGACCTCGACCTCCCCAGTACCAATAGCCAGTGGCGTCTGGGCCTGCTGACCGACAGACACCTGGGGTACGAATGGAGAAAACAAATTTAATCCGAATGGCGCCGATGAATTTCGAAATGATCACTACGACTCGTGTTGTCTCACAAGGATTAGACAGCATGAACGTAAGGTAAATTTCCTAAAATCATGGTAGCCCCACTTTATGGTTACTTCCATCGACATGTGAAATCAATATAACATTTATTAAGGCAAAGGACAGAATATGTTGTCGTTAATTGATAATTCATCTCTTGCTGATTAATCTTCCACGACCGTGAGCTGATTTTTATTCCAGGCTCCTGATCGATCGAGGGCAAGAACTCTGTCCTTCTCAGGGGCAAAAAAAAAAAAAAAAAAAAAAAAAAAAAAATTAAAATCAGAACAGATCCAGTGTACGAGTCTTGGCCATAAGCATGTTACCCGCCCGCCGGCCAGGCCTCCCACTGGCCATCTGTGTGAACACATTCCCAACCAAACATATGTACAGACGCGACCACTTACGTGGGGAGAGGAGCCAGGGGAGAGGAGACACACGATGATCCGTCAGGCCTGCACAGGCAGCAGAGCAGGAGGAGGAGGCGTGCGTGAACTGGGTCACTCTCATCTGATCCCGATTCTGTTTCTTTGGCTTCGACGGCCGCCATATTGTCAGGATTTGCTCTCTCTCTCTCTCTCTCTCTCTCTCTCTCTCTGTGTGTGTGTGTGTGTGTGTGTGTCTCGGAACTTATTTAAAGCACCAGTTCTCCGTCCTTTCTGCCTCCTCCGTGTCTTGCCAGATCCTGTTGAATATGATCTCTGCCTGGATCGCTGTCTTCCAGTCCAGCATGGACAACATGCCGCTGGATTAAAGGAAAAAAAAAAAAAAAGAAGAAAACTGGTAATGAGAAGACACGGTGAAATTAAGACTCGCTGAAGTAGAGGCTAACAGGAAGGAAAACGGTTGCTCATAAGTCTAACTTATCTTTAACATAATTATTTTTTTCAACGCATGAAATGGAAGTCGCCGACATTCTAAATCAAACTCCCAGTCATCGTGGAAAGAGACGCCATGGTCGTGAGCCTACGCGCTTCTCAACAACATTTTAAGTCGCCTCTGCACCACCCGGGGACGCTCAGGAGCCGGTGTTCCCATGGTGGGTCCTCACCAAACCCTGGCTCAGCCCCGAGCACCAAGGGCCGGTCACTCCCTCCCGTCATTCCTGGGGTCTCCTACGCCTGGTGGGGCTTGGCGCCCGTCAAACACAGGTTGGCAGTTTGGGTAATCACAGTCCCTAACGGGCCATCTACACTTGAGGACAGCACTACGGAAGACCCCACACTGAGGACAGCACTACCTATGGAAGACCCCACACTGAGGACAGCACTACCTATGGAAGACCCTACACTAAGGACACCACTACCTATGGAAGACCCCCACTGAGAACAGCACTACCTATGGAAGACGCCCACACTGAGGACACCACTACCTACGGAAGACCCCACAGTGAGGACAGCACTACCTATGGAAGACCCCCACAATGAGGATAACACAGCTAAAAGCTTGACCTCAAGCATTACTAAGCTCAAGCATTTCATCATCGTGGTGACTGCCACATAAACATTACGAGGTTCTCAACAAAACAGAACCGGTTTATCCTTCCCGTTGACCCCGGATACAAGTTTGCTGTGTTTGATTGCACCAGCTGGCTGCTGGCAACACACCTGTTCTTCTTTCACGGCCTGACCTGTCCCAAGACGCCATACGGCCAGACCTGTCCCAAGACGCCATACCTGTCCCACGACGCTATACGGCCAGACCTGTCCCACGACGCTATACGGCCAGACCTGTCCCACGACGCTATACGGCCTGACCTGTCCCATGACGCCATACAGCCTGACCTGTCCTATGACGCTATACGACTGCCTGTCTCACGACGCTCTACGGCTGACCCGTCCCATGACGCTCTATGGCCCGACCTCTCCTGAGACGGCCTACAGATGACCTGTCGTATGACGCAGAGTCACCGTCTCGGCGGTGGTGGTGACGCGTTTCCTGCCGGCGGGCCGGAAGTGCCCCGCGTTATCACGGCCTACGTACAGACGCCGTCTGATCCACGACAGCACGAAGCCTCAAGAGGTCACGGTCACGTCCGTTCTCTGGGGGGGGGGGGGGGTGACCTGACACGCCACCAGCCGACGTGATGACAAATGACACTGGCTAAAAGACCGCCCGGTGCACGGCCGGGAGTTCGACCCGGGGAAAGGAAACGTCCTCGACCCCCCGTCGCTGACGGCGGAGGGAGGGTGAAGCGTGGGAGGAGGGGGAAGCGTCAGTGGATGCACCACCACCAGTCACATTCCTCCTCACGATCATCACATGGGAGGTCATGGAGCCACGGCCTGGACCACCTGAAGACGATATGGACGGCCACGTCCGTGGATGGGCCACCTTCACCACCTGGACACAGGCCGTAGTTCTTCCAACTGTACTGTCCTGTACTGCACTATACTGTATTATGCTGTAATGTACTGTATTATGCTGTACTGTACTGTATTACGCTAAGATACAGCCAGTAGCAGGAGAATCATGGAGTGGTATGAAGTGGTGGCAAGTTCGATGCACGATACTGTACCGCCTCCCGTCCGTCGGCCATGATACAACCCTGCAGAAGGCGACCCATCACCTGCAGTGCAACCCCAGGTAGGGCAAGTACGATAACAACTCTCTCTCTCTCTCTCTCTCTCTCTCTCTCTCTCTATATATATATATATATATATATATATATATATATATATATATATATATATATATATACATATATATATATATATATATATATATATATATATATATATATATATATATATATATATATATATATATGGGGATGTTAGGGAGGTGAATGCAAGAGTTTTGGAAAGAGGGGCAAGTATGCAGTGTGTTGTGGATGAGAGGGCTTGGGAAGTGAGTCAGTTGTTGTTCGCTGATGATACAGCGCTGGTGGCTGATTCACGCGAGAAACTGCAGAAGCTGGTGGCTGAGTTTGGTAAAGTGTGTGAAAGAAGAAAGCTGACAGTGAGTGTGAATAAGAGCAAGGTTATTAGGTACAGTACGGTTGAGGGACAAGTCAACTGGGAGGTAAGTTTGAATGGAGAAAAACTGGAGGAAGTGAAGTGTTTTAGATATCTGGGAGTGGATTTGGCAGCGGATGGAGCCATGGAAGCGGAAGTGAATCATAGGGTGGGGGAGGGGGTGAAAGTTCTGGGAGCGTTGAAGAATGTGTGGAAGTCGAGAAAATTATCTCGGAAAGCAAAAATGGGTACGTTTGAAGGAATAGTGGTTCCAACAATGTTATATGGTTGCGAGGCGTGGGCTATGGATAGAGTTATGCGGAGGAGGGTGGATGTGCTGGAAATGAGATGTTTGAGGAAAATATGTGGTGTGAGGTGGTTTGATCGAGTAAGTAATAATAGAGTAAGAGATATGTGTGGTAATAAAGAGTGTGGTTGAGAGAGCAGAAGAGGGTGTTTTGAAATGGTTTGGTCACATGGAGAGAATGAGTGAGGAAAGATTGACAAAGAGGGTATATCTGTCAGAGGTGGAGGGAACGAGGAGAAGTGGGAGACCAAATTCGAGGTGGAAAGATGGAGTGAAAAAGATTTTGAGTGATCGGGGCCTGAACATGCAGGAGGGTGAAAGGCGTGCAAGGAATAGAATGAATTGGAACGATGTGGTATACCGGGGTGGACGTGCTGTCAATGGATTGAACCAGGGTATGTGAAGCGTTTGCGGTAAACCATGGAAAGTTCTGTGGGGCCTGGATGTGGAAAGGGAGCTGTGGTTTCGGTGCATTATCACATGACAGCTAGAGACTGAGTGTGAACGAATGTTGCCTTGGTTGTCTTTTCCTAGCGCTACCTCGCGCACATAAGGGGGGAGGGGGTTGTTATTTCATGTGTGGCGGGGTGGCGATGGGAATGAATAAAGGCAGCGAGTTATGTACATGTGTATATATGTATATGTCTGTGTGTGTATATACATGTATACGTTGAGATGTATAGGTATGTATATGTACGTGTGTGGACGTGTATGTATATACATGTGTATGTGGGTGGGTTGGGCCATTCTTTCGTCTGTTTCCTTGCGCTACCTCGCTAACGCGGGAGACAGCGACAACGCAAAATAAATAAATAAATAATATATATATATTCTCAGTGCTTTACGTAACACAGAGGAAACAATCATCACCTGACTCATCACCTGACACTGTCTCGAGTGCCGCTATCGCGAGATCAAGCCGACTACGTCTGCAGACGCGGTCGACGGCGACGTGGGGCAATCGTCCAACACCTCAGCTCCAG
Source organism: Panulirus ornatus (assembly GCF_036320965.1). NCBI lineage: Eukaryota > Metazoa > Arthropoda > Malacostraca > Decapoda > Palinuridae > Panulirus > Panulirus ornatus. The sequence goes on from NC_092224.1 coordinate 65,036,103, forward strand.
GGATGGGGAGGAGGTGATGGATAGTAGCTACGCACGGAGAGCATATAGTAGGACTGGTATGGCACGGGAGGAGGACGCTGTCGATGAGGAAGACCCGAGCAGAAGGGTGGGGGAACCACCGTTGGCGCGGGTGGGTGAGGACGGTATGACTCAGCCTCGTCGATAATAATCCCTCATGACCTATGGTGACCTTGACGTGGCAAAGCAACAAAGGACACAGAACCTATGGGTAAAGATGGTACCGTAGTCTATGGACACACAAGGGAGGACACAGTCTATGGACACACAGGGAAGCAGAGTCTATGGATACACCGGGAGGCAGAGTCTATGGATACACAGGGAGGCAGAGGCTATGGATACACAGTGAGACACAGTCTATGGACACACAGGGAAGCAGAGTCTATGGATACACAGGGAGGCAGAGGCTATGGATACACAGTGAGGCAGAGGCTATGGATACACAGGGAGACACAGTCTATGGATACAGAGAGAGAGAGAGAGAGTCTTGAGGATACACAGGAGCCCAGAGTCAATGTATACGAAGGGAAATGCCTTGTGAATATCTTTTAAAGTCTTCGGGGTTCTCCACCCCCATACCTGGGCCCAGGCTTCTGGAACGGGTCGTTGGTCGACCGAGCTGTTGGAAGCAGCAGCCCTCAGGCCCACACAGCCTGGCTGGTCAGATACATTTTGCAGGTACTTGTCCAGTGCACTCCTGACCTTCTGCACCGTGCATCCCAGTGATAAGGTGTTGAAAAGCCTTAGGCCCCATATGTCTAAGGTGTTCTCTCCCTGGTGTGTACCACACCTTTGGAGATACAGAAGGGGACAGAATCTATGGATATAGAGGGGAACAGAGTCCATGGATACTAAGGGGTACAGGGTCTATGAACACGAGGGCAGAGAGTCTACGGATGTCACTGCCCGACCTGGAGCTGAGACTGGGTAGGAAAACACACACACACACACACAGACACCAGCCCCCTAAGAACCACACTATACGAGCGCATGTGACACTAGGGTAGTCATTATTACATGGTGTGTGTGTGTGTAGCAACAGATGGGGTGTCTACACACATAAAGATTCATCTTGCAGTCACCTTGCCTGTAACTTGCACAACAGCATGTGACTCACAACATACAGATCAGTTCTGAAGATACCCAAGCATTCGTCCACATTTTGACACTCCCGCGTGCACCTAATCACACATCGATACACCAGCAAAGAAATATAAAGAAACGCATATTGTGTACAGGGGGCAATACAAACGCAAAACCAACACACACACACACACACACACACACACACACTAAAACAAAGGCTTGAACACGTCCATGATCCAGGAGAGACCCCTTGGCTCCCGCAGAGCAGCACCTGCCACACCACAGCACAACCAGAAGACACGTCCCCCCAGCGGTCGGTCATAAAACTGAGGTAGAACAACAGGTGAAATCCTGCCACAACATTATGCCAGATATCGGTCATTAAGTGGTATGCCTCAACCAGACCTGCGGTGGAGATGGTCAATCCAGAGTGCCATATGTGTGTACAACTCCCATCTGATCACTGGGGAGGAGGAGCAGCATCGTCACCCCACACGTGGGCAGGTAAACAGCACTGGGTGATGTCCTTGACACACTCAGGTGGCTGGCCAGGTCCCCCTCCCTCACCACTGTGTTCATCTCCCCTGGGGTGCCATACACATCTCCACTGGGGTGCCGTACACATCTCCACTGGGGTGCCGTACACATCTCCCCTGGAGTGCAGTATGCATCTCCCCTGGAGTGCCGTATGCAACTCCCCTGAAGTGCCGTATGCATCTCCCCTGGGGTGCCGTACACATCTCCCCTGGAGTGCCGTATGCATCTCCCCTGGGGTGCCGTACACACCTCCCTTGGGGTACCGTACACATCTCCCCTGGAGTGCCGTATGCATCTCCCCTGGAGTGCCGTATGCATCTCCCCTGGGGTGCCGTACACATCTCCATTGGGGTGCCGTACACATCTCCCCTGGGGTACCGTACACATCTCCCTTGGGGTACCGTACACATCTCCCCTGGAGTGCCGTATGCATCTCCCCTGGGGTGCCGTACACACCTCCCTTGGGGTACCGTACACACCTCCCTTGGGGTACCGTACACATCTCCCCTGGAGTGCCGTATGCATCTCCCCTGGGGTGCCGTACACATCTCCATTGGGGTGCCGTACACATCTCCCCTGGGGTACCGTACACATCTCCCTTGGACTGCCGTATACATCTCCCCAGGGGTGTCGTACACATCTCCCCTGGGGTGCCGTACACATCTTCCCTGGGGTGCCGTATACATCTTCCCTGAGGTGCCGTATACACCTCCCCCGGGGTGCTTTACACAGCACCCCGGGGGAACCGTACATTATTATCACATACACTCAGGCACAGGTCACAACACACACTCCACAGTACTACAAGACCAGGAGTACTGTTGGCCTGTGGCAGCGTAGGGTTTAAAGCGGTACCCACACATGCGGGTCGAGCAACAGCCGTGTGACACGGGTGAGCCATGAAGTTCCCTCATGACATGGGGATAACAGCCAGTGTGTTGATCATACAGCCACATGACTCTCTCTCTCTCTCTCTCTCTCTCTCTCTCTCTCTCTCTCTCTCTCCCCGCTTCCATGCTGCGCTACGACAGCAACAGGGAAAGGCTGGACTCCTCTGGCGTGAGATGACCCTCGGCTAGGTGGTGTTCCTGGGCTTAGGCGGGAGGAAGGTCTGGCCCTCCTAGTGAGGAGTGGCTTGAAGCGCCAGGAGCTGCTGGTGGATGGTTCCGCCTTCAAAACAATCAACAGAAGCTAACAATAATAACAAAAAACTACAAAAAAAAACAGAAAAAAAACCGAAGCAGAACAAATTATCTAAAAGTAAGGTCGAAGGAGGAATTAGTACGGTACGAGGCAGCCAGACAAGCCCTGCCCTCCGTGATGAGAGAGGCTTGGTCAGGTAGGGTTCATCCAGCAGGGAAGTGGACTGTGGACGTCTGGATGTGTACATGGGAAGGAAGCAATACCTGGAGTGGGACACACCATCAAATACCAGATCTCACCACCACGCACAACAGCCGGGATATACAAGACAGTCACTACAGTGCCCCACCTGGGAAAAGCAGTCTGGAAATGCTCGAGGGACAGGACGCACCTAACGAACGCATAACACACGAAACAAAAGGGGAATCCAAAACCCTAGGAAGACACGAGGATGTTATGGAGCCATACAGCTTCTTCAGGAATACATATCTACTGGGACGCAGGCGGTTCAGTCAGAGCGTGCTACAGTGACACCAGGGGTTCTGTCGAGCCTACACTGTGGGAGTCAGCACGTCGGAGCCAGTGTGTATAACGAGGAAAGCAGCAGATGGAGGCCAGTGATGGCAGACGGACAGGAGGGGACAGAGAATGAATCGTGGTCTACTAAAAGTCTAGAACTCAAAAGGCTTGCGAAAGTAGAGGCGAAGTGTATACAAAATACAGGAAGTACACAAGTCACGACAACACACTTGAAAGGTATACAAAAGTAGAATCAGAAAGAACAGAGGAACTCCAACAAGAACAGGGTCATAAAAAAGGATAATAAACGTCCTAAACAGTTAATCTATATAACGATCAAACACTCGGTTATAGAACAAACAGACTGGGGAACTCGTACGAAAGAACTCCTGAAAGAGAACATACCTATAGATCTGGATAATGATGATCCACAGTGGCAGTAAGGGTAGGCAAAATCATCATCATCATCATAACTCGCGCGATCAAACAAAAGAACATCCTCAAAGGTTTCCTCTCTGGAAGGCAGACGAAAGGTTTGGTCAGATGTTCTTTCCTTTCCTGCCTGTGAGCTACGTATCTGAGTTCAGTCCTAAGGTCAATTCATACTTGACATCATCCTCTCTACACCACCACCACCACACCGGAATCATTAACAGAGCAGGGGGAAGCATTGTGATCCCTTAGACGGGATCCGTAACTGGACTCGTGAAGGATCGAAACCCATACAAGGCGAACTGGTCCTGACGTATCTCGCGTCCTTTGTATTCAAGGAGTGTTGCAGAGACAACTGTCTGGCCACCTGAGACGATCAATGAGATCGGCAACAGGGTAGAAAGTAGCAAATTATACTCTTATCTTTTGAGTGTGGACAGGCAAGACGACCTCATGTGCTTCTAAACTCGGTTTGCAAAGAGAAATGATCAAGGGCGTTGTCCAGATGCCAATCGTGTCACCAGACAACCGCAGCAACAGGTGTAAATACGGCGGATTTATATAAGTAACTGTATGGAAAGTTGAAATGTGAGCATGTAAGTGGATTCGGTCGCTTGTTGAAATGTGGAAACCGATGGTGACCTGAAGCAGGAGTGCAGGACAAGAGGACACAGTCCTGAGGGACGCCCCTGTTGACATGGGAAAAGTGGGAGAGATTGATCTATATACAGTGAGAGAGACAGACGGACCACATCCAAAGTTACACATGAGAACAGAATGAGGGAAGGAAGCCAAAATGTATCATCTTAGTTATCAGACGCCCATCAGACAACACAGGAAACCATATATATATATATATATATATATATATATATATATATATATATATATAGACGGACTTTCATCATTTTTCCTCTCTATCATTTAGACTCCTTGAGTACACTAACTTAACCAGACGTTATCGTACTCATAATCAAGACGCCTTACTGAAAAGTTTTACGTCGTCGTCCTAATGCAATTACGTCGCCTAACACAAATACTCGAGAGACACAAGCCTTCTGAAGATAGACTCAGAAACGTAAGCCGTAAGATGAGACTCAAAGACAAAGTATTTCTCTCTAAAAATGCACAACTCGCAGATCTAACAAAAACTCAGAGACTAATACTCCAGATGATAATATACATATGAGAATTCGTTCACACTTGAGACAGACTCAATGACCAGAAAAAACAAAAAATATATAAGGAGGAGAGACAATAGATAAGTGGGCCAAATTTTTGTCCTCGGCTGTAAAGTGGCAGAAAACTGGAATAGATTGGCAACAAGTTGTATCAATACGACCAATAACCCCGCTAAATCAAGGCTAAATAAATACTTCAGTAATATCTATTACCAGTACATTGACCGGTTTCAAGATGGGAAAATAATTCTTCAAAATTACCGTTTAAACAAATCCAAAATTGTTGTACCCCAATTTTAAATTCGCGTCTCCTACCAGACGAAAACCCACTGTAGTCAAGAGGTGGCGACTGTCTCTCCCCGTTCATACTTTCCTATAAAACTTCCGTTGCAGTATAGTGGTGCCTCCCTGCTACACGCACCGTCCCAACCTCGCATCTCCTTCCAGTCAGCTGTGCGTGCCGCTGGGAATGGTGGGGCTGGGGAGAAGACTTTAGCTTCGCCGTCTCTACAACTACGGCTACAAAAAAAAATGTCCTCCAGCGGACAAGATGTAGCCTCGTCATGGACCATCATCCGTCGTCCTGCTCTCTCTCTCTCTCTCTCTCTCTCTCTCTCTCTCTCTCTCTCTCTCTCTCTCTCTCTCTCTCTCTCTCCCTTCTGAGGCTTTGGTTCAATGACACTTATTCCCACATGAGGAGAGTCTGAGGCCGTGGCTGTGGACGTACCTCCTCCACCACCAGACAGGCCTAGCCAGATGTCTGGTGACACGCCGGTGAGTGCTATGACCCACACGAGGCTTAAAGGGGGAGAACCCAGACAATTTTTTTTTTTCCTTTCATTCTTTCTCGTGCGACACACACACACACACACACACACACACACACACACACACACACACACACACACACGCCAACCCATCACACTCTTAATCAATATATATCTATATATACACGTGATGGCGGAACCTGGATTTACTATAGCACAAGACGACAAACTCTACAGCTGGTGAGCATCAACGAAGGTTCGCTAAGATCTCCATTCTAGCCAGGCTGCCATGAACAGCTTGAGCACGACCTTCAAGGCTCGGGTCATAAGGTCACACTATCATACCCGAAGGTCGGGCCGTCGTGGTCAAGGCGTGGAAGACGCTTCTCAGTAAGAGGCGGGGGTTACAGTGAGAGAGGGAAGCTGGCGAGTGCAGTGAGCGAGGAAGCTTGGGTGTCAGGTTAACAGACAAGCAGGAAGGAAGGTAGTGAGGTAAGCACGCAGGCAGGTAGGCAAGCAGGGAGGGAGGAAGGTAGGTTAGGTAGGTAGGGAGGTAGGCAGCAGGCCAGCTCATACAAGCTGGTATCATCAGGTGTGGTGAGAAAAGATGGGTAGGGTGACGATGCGTTGGGATGGGGTCAAGACATGGGAGGAGTCTGTGCCAGAGGTCATTCTCCCCAGCTGGAGGCCACAGCCAATGGTCGTCGACACAGAGGGAGGGCGGGCGCTGCCCAGCCTATCCCCCCGTTGGACCCACGACCCCACACCATTTTCGACCGTCGAAGGAAACAAGTAAAACATCTGAGGACTATGATCGACCATGACCTCGCGCCTGAACCGCCAAGGATGGCGGCGATTTTAACAAGAACATCGCTAGAGAGAGAGAGAGAGAGAGAGAGAGAGAGAGAGAGAGAGAGAGAGAGAGAGAAAAGAAGATATCTGGGTGGAAAAAGGACTGCCAGCCTCCGATGCTCCGTACTACATCATCCACATCTTATCGAAGTACAAGACTTATCTCTGGGAGGCGCTGTGACCTTGATATCTACCTCCTTCATGTTGTTATCAAGAAAGCTATCTACAAGTGCACGGACCGTAAGATGTTTTTGTTACGATGGTAAACACAACGAACACACACACACACACACACACACACACACACACAAACGTTCGTTGGCCCATCAGCGAATACGTGAAGACACAGGAACCACTGACGAATTCCTGTAAAGCTATGACGACGTTAACAACGAACCGCTGATGGAGTCTCGAGCGTCCAGCACGAGAGAACACAACAACTGGAATACAGGCGAGGGAAGTGCACGGGGGAAGCAGTTGCTGTGTAACAGAGTTCGTGGACATGTGTGCTGCAAGCGAGACCGAGAGCATGGGTGTACGACTACCATCGAGACCGCAGAGTGTAGAACTCCCTTGGGATCCTACAAGTACAGAACTCCCGAGGGATCCCACAAGTACAGAACTCCCGTGGGATCCCACAAGTACAGAACTCCCTTGAGATCCCACAAGTACAGAACTCCTGTGGGATCCCACAAGTACAGAACTCCTGTGGGATCCCACAAGTACAGAACTCCTGTGGGATCCCGACAAGTGTGAAACACTCACGGCATCCACAGAAGGGTAGAACACCCTTATGAGCCCCACGAGGGTAGAACTCCCTTGGGACCCTACAAGTACAGAACTCCATTGGGACCCTACAAGTAGAACTCCCGTGGGACCCCTACAAGTGTAGACCTCCTATCCCTGTCCACAACTAATCAGTAGCATCCAATAGTTAATAACACGTCGTCAGCACACGAAAGCCATCGTCTCACGCCCACAGCAGTGTCAGCTGGCGGTAACCATCCGACCTGACAGCTCTGTCAGCAAACCATACACAACACTTTACCCCTGAACAACGTCAGCAGGTCTTATCTTTTTTCCTAACGATGTCAGCAGGTGATGTCTCCCCCTTGACTTCTCAACGATGTCAGCAGGTGATGTCTCACCCTTGACATCTCAACGATGTCAGCAGGTGATGTTCTCCCTTCATACTTGACGTTCCCTGGACTTCGTCAGACACATACCTCTCCACGCTGTGCTCACACGAGACATTCAACGTCTTCAACTCTGTTAAACGCTGCCGACAACAGTGAACGCTAAAGGCCTACATGAACGTTGAAATACCCCAAGAAATTCGGTGTACTGACTGAAAAAAATAGTAATGTCCCCCCCCTTTAGTTTTTCAATATAGGAAATACCAAAAGAAAATGGTGTGCTAGTGGTCACAGGTTGGTACGACAGTACGACCATCGTGGACGTCCGACCGAAGGATCATCCTTTAATCACGACGGTACGACTCTTGAGCACCGCCGCTCAAGCGGTCATACCGCCGTGCTCAAGCGGTCGGCATGACGACCCACCAGCGGCCGTGTCCAACTGTGTGATGTAACAAGAGTTAAACCTTATCTAGGGAGCAGGTATTGCCACACCCGTTGGGGGGGGGAGGAGGCCAACAGATAGGAGGTATATGGTGAATCTGCCTCGTGTACACACACACACACACACTCACACACAACACACACACATCCTCGAGGGAGGTTAATAACACGGCGGCCGGGAATAGCTCTGGCTAGGGACACGGTGGACTAACTGCTGTATGGCTGGAGGAGGCGGCCATCGACCTGTAGGAGAGGCGAGGCCTAATATTGATCTCCCCGAGGATGATGACCCTAAAAAGACCCACCGAACTTCCCATTGGCTCGAGTAGCTCTGTTAAGGACAGCACCCCAGTGTTAAGGACAGTGCCCCAGTGTTAAGGACAGCACCCCAGTGTTAAGGACAGCGCCCCAGTGTTAAGGACAGCACCCCAGTGTTAAGGACAGCACCCCAGTGTTAAGGACAGCACCCCAGTGTTAAGGACAGCGCCCCAGTGTTAAGGACAGCACCCCAGTGTTAAGGACAGCACCCCAGTGTTAAGGACAGCGCCCCAGTGTTAAGGACAGCACCCCAGTGTTAAGGACAGCGCCCCAGTGTTAAGGACAGCACCCCAGTGTTAAGGACAGCACCCCAGTGTTAAGGACAGCACCCCAGTGTTAAGGACAGCACCCCAGTGTTAAGGACAGCGCCCCAGTGTTAAGGACAGCACCCCAGTGTTAAGGACAGCACCCCAGTGTTAAGGACAGCACCCCAGTGTTAAGGACAGCACCCCAGTGTTAAGGACAGCACCCCAGTGTTAAGGACAGCACCCCAGTGTTAAGGACAGCGCCCCAGTGTTAAGGACAGCACCCCAGTGTTAAGGACAGCACCCCAGTGTTAAGGACAGCACCCCAGTGTTAAGGACAGCACCCCAGTGTTAAGGACAGCACCCGAGCGTTGACTGAGTTCATATCTTTCTTTCATTTAAAGGTGAGAGCCTTCGCTTCTTCCTACAGCTACATGTTCAAGGTATCCACAGGTAAGGGGGCGACATTGTTTATCAGTACAGGTGCTGGTGCTTACATGTATACATCTTGGAAGTCATAAATGGAGCTCTAGTCTCGGGTCTGCCCAGACTACAATCTGTGCATCAACTAGATGGGCAGCGAGAGCCGTCTGCACAGTTGCACATACCTGTACAGCTTGGCTAACACCCTCTGCATGTGTACAACATGTACGAGATAAGACCCAATGAGAGATCAGCTATCAGCTTCACCTTGAACCCAAAAGAGAATGAGACATCAAACGAGCATGACAAGAGCTGCGACCAGACGCGGGTAGATAATCTGGGCGAGGGAGGACAACACAGCCTAAAGTGGCTTATCGGTCCGGGTGAGCAACGCTGTTTGCAGAATTCCTCTCTCCTTCATGACAACCATCATCATCATCTCGCCCACTTGAGAGAGACTATAAACTACTACTACCGATGTGATGTAGTTAAAGTCTGACACGTTCCCGACACCCCATCGGGCTTGGTTTGTTCTGACATGTCCACTTAAGGTGTGGCATGGCATCGCTGGCGGGCTGATGATAGCAGATAACAAACAGTCTTATGTTATCTCAACCCCGCGCTTCACCCAACCTCCTCAGAATTCCCAGCACATAATTACCGTCTTATCGACCAAGTTCTGTCCACGCGTCAGTGATTCCCGAGCACAGTTCAACATGGTAGGCGATCTATATTCACCCCCACTCAACAAGCAGGCTGGGTCGTGTGGTGCCTTAATCCTAAAGACACGACGGTACAAACCATGGGTATATATATATACAAACGGCCTGACCTCTGACTACGCCCGTAAGGGTCCGGTCAAACCTCAGGTCAAACGTTGGGTCCTAGGCCCCGGGTCAGCTATCTCGCACACTGCAGCGCCAGCCAGGTGAGGCGTGGGTATGTATACGATGTGGGTCAAGAACAAGGCCGCGTCCCACACAAGTGTCACTCATGGTGTGGACCTGCCCCGATGACCAGCCTACAGCTGACCACACCAGCTGGTCACATACCACAGCGAACCCTCACGTTGACCCCAGACGTACCATCATCACCATCACCACCACAGCAGCTGGTCACATACCACAGCTACCCCTCACCTTGCCTTACCTCTACCTACACCCAGACACCAGCAGTAACCGGGTTGTTAAGCACCAAGATACGACTCATGGGTACGACAGCAATGGCCACAAGAGTCAGGTTAGATAAGTCCAGGTCGTCATACGTAAAGGTCGTACCGTCTTGTTCAAAGGGTCGTACACTCGTCTCCAAAGGCTTACGTAAAGTCAAGGGACTAACAATATACCTCCGTAAAGCAGGTAAACACTGAGGGGTTATGGGAGAAAATGATCGCCATAAAGTTACATACTTTCCAGTATTTACATTATGGACAATCCGTTTATGTTGGTTTGTAAAACGAGAAAAAAAATGAGAGAGAACAAGTTAAGTCTTAAAGATTTCTTGAATTAACTGCTTGAGAATATTCAGCTTGCCTTAGCTGAAGTAGTATACCATGTAAACATCTGATGGGTTAGTGTATCTCGTGAAAGAAATTCTTTCGAGGATATTTAGATAACACTTTATCTAGGATGTCAAGTCTACCTCAGGTAGTTAGACGAGCGCGGATGGGATTCTCTCTCTCTCTCTCTCTCTCTCTCTCTCTCTCTCTCTCTCTCTCTCTCTCTCTCTCTCTCTCTCTCTCTCTCCTGGGTGTTCAGCTAACGTTTCCCGTAAATGGTGCACGTGGCCTCGGATGAAAGTTGTGTGCCTGCAACCACTTTTGGAAGGAGTTCGAAGGGCTGTGTGCACTTCATCCACCCCATGAAAGTGCAAGAGGATATATATATATATATATATATATATATATATATATATATATATATATATATATATATTTCATACTATTCGCCATTTCCCGCGTTAGCGAGGTAGCGTTAAGAACAGAGGACTGGGCCTTTGAGGGAATATCTTCACCTGGCCCCTTTCTCTGTTCCTTCTTTTGGAAAATTAAAAGAAAAAAAAAACGAGAGGGGATTTCCAGCCACCCGCCCACTCCCCTTTTAGTCGCCTTCTACGACATGCAGGGAATACGTAGGAAGTATTCTACACTTGATCGCCGTTTCCAACGTCAGTGAGGTAGCGCAAGGAACAGACGAAGAAAGGCCGCATTCTGTTACGTCCATTTTCTAGCTGTCATGGGTAATGCACTGAAACCACAGCTCCCTATCCACAACCAAGTTCCTTACACCTTTCCATGGTTTGCCCCAGACGTTCCACAGGTCCCGGTTCATTCAAGTGACAGCACGTCGACCCAAGTACACCATCGTTCATATTCATTCTGTCCCGTGCATGCCTTTCACCCTCCTGTATGTCTAGGCCCCGATCGCTCAAAATCTTTTCTCACTCCATCCTTCCACCTCCAATTTGGTCTCTTGCTTCTCCTTGTTCCCTCCACCTCTGACACATATATCCACTCTGTCCAATTTTCCTCACTCATTCTCTCCATGTGTCCAAACCATTTCAACACAACCTCTTCTGCTCTCTCAACCACACTCTTTTTATTACCACACATCTCTTTCACCCTTTCATTACTTACTCACTCAAACCACCTCACACCGCAAGTTGTCCTCAAACATCTCACTCCATCATATCCACCCTCCTCCACACATCCTCATTTACACCCAATGCCTCGCCTCCATACAACACTGTTGGGGTTACCATACCTTCAGGAACGCTAACTACTACACTACGAGAGTCCATTTAAGTTGTGGCTCAAACTACCCCTCACGATGCTGTTCACTTGAATCGCTTATAGTGTCTTCCCTCACTTTTTATGTTCTATGTACTGTGGTTTGTTTCTTCCATACCTGTGCGCGTTTTACAATTCTATATCCAAGTTTTGTGACGCTGTTATTCTCCCTTTTTGTAAATTCTTCATGTTGCCTCTGTGAGGGCGAAAGCTTGATTGATTTACACGGATAATTTTGGACAGCTGGTGTTTGAGCACCCATCTAAAGGTAGAATAATAATGAGAAAATTAGATATAGAAAAAAGAAGAGTAATAACCGTAAAAATGCTGTCGTATTCAATTCTATGTGCATTTATATACATACATACATACATATATATATATATATATATATATATATATATATATATATATATATATATATATATATATATAAGATGGAGTTCGAACACTGACATCCCAGCCTTTATCAAGCCAACGTAATCATTCAAGTGACAACTGTCCCCAACCCATCAACCACCACACACGTCAGACCTAACAACATAAAGAAAGATTCACATGTTAGACACACACACACACACACACACACACACACACACACGTCAAATCATGAGTCTCCATCTCACACACATACACACAGTTCGAAACGAATAATCACTTTTTCCCTAACAAAGATAAAGTGTGTGACCCCCCCCCCCCTAGTGGGAGCATCGGTATATCTTATCTCTCGAGCAGACCTCCGTCAGGTTCCTGCGAATGACAGAGAACGAAGAGAGAGTACGAGAATATCACCTGACGAAGGATAAACCCACAACATCAGTGGAAGGCGAGATCAAACTTCTGATTAAAGCGCTCGGGTGACATGTAAGTGAAAGAATGTTATGGTTCACCGACCACCCGCCAGGGGACGGCCATTCAAGACACACACACACACACACACGCAGGTCACCCCCGATAAACTCAAACTCGAATTCTTTTACAAAGAAAATGATGCTTTCAGTAACGGCATAGCCAGTTTGTATCTCTTGTGTCAGTGAGGACGGACCTCGGCACAATGATCTGGATTTGGTAAGACGTATGCGAAAAAAAATTATATAAATATATATATATATATATATATATATATATATATATATATATATATATATATATATATATATATATAATATATATATATATATATATATTCTTTTTTTTCATACATATTCGCTATTTCCAGCGTTTGCGAGGTAACATTAAGAACAGAAGAAACATCCTCACCTGGCACCCTTCTCTGTTCTTTTTTGGAAAATTCAAAACGGGAGGGGAGGACTTTCGCCCCCAGCTCCCTCCCTTTTCAGTCGCCTTCTACGGCAAGCGGGGAATACGTGGGAAGTATTCTTTCTCCCATTATATATATATATATATATATATATATATATATATATATATATATATATATATATATATATATATATATATATATTTATTTATTTTCTTTCACACTATTCGCCATTTCCCGCATTAGCGAGGTAGCGTTAAGAACAGAGGACTGGGCCTTTGGGGGAATATCCTCACCTGGCCCCCTTCTCTGTTCCTTCTTTTGGAAAATTAAAAAAAAAATGAAAGGGGAGGATTTCCAGCCCCCCGCTCCCTTCCCTTTTAGTAGTCTTCTACGACAAGCAGGGAATACGTGGGAAGTATTCTTTCTCCCCTATATATATATATAAATATATATATATATATATATATATATATATATATATATATATATATATTTTTTTTTTTTTTTTTTTTTTTTTTATACTTTGTCGCTGTCTCCCGCGTTTGCGAGGTAGCGCAAGGAAACAGACGAAAGAAATGGCCCAACCCCCCCCCATACACATGTACATACACACGTCCACACACACAAATATACATACCTACACAGCTTTCCATGGTTTACCCCGGACGCTTCACATGCCTTGATTCAATCCACTGACAGCACGTCAACCCCTGTATACCACATCGCTCCAATTCACTCTATT